>NC_091453.1:56610910-56764449 GCF_964237555.1 Oryctolagus cuniculus
ATACACACAAAGCTGTGGTGAAAAAAAGCCATCATGAAGCTGTTTTTAAGGAAGGCATATTATTTGGAGAAGCCACACTTTCAATGTACTTCAGGTATGAGAAAAAATTTAGGATGCCCTTTAATGCATTATGAACAAATGGAGATGCATTATATAATGTTGGTATTCTGGGAGACCTGGATCAAGCAAGATAAATCAATACTTCATGCATATATAACTCCTTCCTTTCAAGAAGCTCAAAGCCTTGTTTTCTTCATCTGAACAAAGTTAAAACAACTCAACTCTGACTGAAAACTTCATTTTCCTTTAATAAGTGTGTATAAATATCAGATATTCTTCCCTTCAAAGTCCTAGTAGGCAGCTCTGCTTATTTGACTTTAGGTTTGTGTACAGAATGCCCAGGATGTTAATGAGTGTTCTGGATGTTGAATACATAATGATATTTTCGCATGCAGGCCAGAGAACAGGCAATTTGGTTGAATATCTCTGTTTTTCCTCTCTGCTGTGCATGTATGTGATATATTAGAATTTTGAAAAATGTTGGGAGCGCTAATGCTCCACTTATGCACCAATCCGATTTCTTGCAAAAACAATCACCTGGGGCACAACTGAAAGGCAGAATTAAATGAATCACCTGAAAACAGCAAGTAATGAAGAAACCAGCTGTTTTAGAGCCTGAATTTTATACTCTTGGAAGAGTAGTACTGTATAGAAAATTAAAGTTATCATTTTTTTTGTACCTGGCTACTTGGTTTCCTCTGAAAACATCATGCCTACCCTACCTTAGAGTGTACAGCCATTTTAGAGGTATTAGTGGATGCTGTTTAAAACACATACAGCCACAGCTGTGAAAATTGATAGCTAACTGCACAAAAAGAAAGAGGAAGGAAACCAACACTTAAAAAGAACATCAAACTGTAGTCATTAGTTGACCATAATGAATCATTCAGTCATTCAATACATACACATGGAAGGAAAATTTTGTGCAATTTGAACAACAGGCACAAATATATGAGTATGTGAAAGCCTTGCTTGCACAGGAAACAGACACAGGATGTGACTAAATAAAGTGCTCATTAGGCCAGGAGACTAGACAGAACTGAGAATAATCATAGGTTGGGTCCAGAGTGTGGAGGCTTGTCAATGCTTGGAATTGGATTTAATTTGGGAAAAATAAGCCAGTGGAAGCTTGTGGGTCTGACAGTGATACAATCAGACTTATACAAGGTATAATGGAAACATTATTTTATTGTTAAAAGGGAGAATATTTGAATATATCTTTACACGGGGGTACTTGAAAATGTTGGTGGAAAATGGAATTAACAGATAAGTTTATGTTGGTGCAAAAAACTGAGATTCATGCATATGAGGAGTCTTCAAAATGTGAATAGAAAATGCAATTTAAAAAACTATACATGGATTTTTAAAATTTCTTGAACTAGGGGCCGGCGCTGTGGTACAGCGGGTTAACGCCCTGGCCTGAAGCGCTGGCATCCCATATGGGCTCCAGTTCAAGTCCCAGCTGCTCCTCTTCCAGTCCAGCTTTCTGCTGTGTCCTGAGAGGGCAGTGGAGGATGGCCCAAGTCCTTGGGCCCCTGCACCCACGTGGGAGACTCAGAAGAAGCTCCTGGCTCCTGACTTGGGATTAGTGCAGCTCCAGCCATTGTGGCCAATTTGGGAGTGAACCAGTGGATGGAAGACCTCTCTCTCTCTCTCTCTCTCTCTCTCTCCACCTCTCCTCTCTCTGTGTAACTCTGACTTACAAATAAATAAATAAATATTTTAATAAATTTCTTGAACTAAATTAAACTTATCTTTTCATTTTCTATAAACTTTGAAATATCTTCATGTATAATGCCATGCAATATTAATATGTATGCTTGATATTCGTAGACTTATCTTTGTAGAGACACACAAACTCATAATAGTGCATGACTCTGGGGAGGGAAAATGAAGATTTGGTACATAGACTTTGTTTCTTGGAGGGAGATTTATTTTTCACTGTCTATCTTTCTACTGATAGACTGTATTTCTACCATGTATCTTAGCCCTGGTTCTGTGTAAGCAGAGCCTGAGGTTAGATTAATGTGCTGACATTTTGTTTTGGAGGGCAAGCCGAGGGATTTGAGGATAAAAAATAGAAGGGGTTGAGATGCAAGGAAAGGTATGAAGTAGTATGAGGCAATGAATTCCTGAGCAGGCTTTTGTTTCAATACCTGATGTGAGGAGACACAGAAGGTTGCTCTCAGTTGGTGCCTTTGTTTGGCACTGTTGTTGCTGGACATTTTTGGAAAGCTTGTAAACAGAACCTGCTTCTTGGAGTAGACCTCATAAAGCAGAACAGAGGTAGAATTTACCTGAATGAATGTCTATTGGTCAAGTATACCAAATGGGGAAGTAACGTTTCTTATTTCCAGGTTGCTCCATCCAGGTACTTGGGCTACTCATGATGCCAGATCATGCAACATAGTGTGGCATTTTGTTCACATTCACACATGGGAGAATGCTTAAAGTCTCTGGTGTGGGGCTTTGACTTGGATACTGGCCAGCTCTGTGAATTCAGCCCTGGAGGTGAACAAACACAACTGGCAAAGGAGCATTTAAGAAGGTACAGAAGTTTATGTCCAAGTCACTTTTTAAATGTATCTTTAAAAATAAAACTATTGAGGGACAAACATTTGGCACAATGCCTTAGATACCAGTTGGGATGCCTGCAACCCATATTGGAGTTCCTGGCTTCAAGTTGATTGTTTCAATGGAAGTATATTAACTAAAGCAATAGAAATAAGGAGAGATGTAAGCCATATTCAGAAAATGTTAGTTGGAAAAGGTTACTGACTGGGTGTAGGGAATAGGGCAAAGATGTAAAGTATGATTGGATATTCCCTAATTTGGACTGTGGACAGGGAAAACTGGATGGACAACCGAATTTGCTTCGGGAGGGAAAACAATGAATTCAGTTTTGCCCATGTTGAATTGGAGTTGACAGAATAGAGCTAATCTGATAAAAATCCTCTGTTTATAGTTAGAAATATGTAGCTGGAGTTCAAGAGAGATCTAGGCTGTAGGGACATCTTGGGTCATAAACATATACATAATAGGAGAATTTGGGTTGTTTGAATGGAGGAAGTCATCAAAGGTTGTGTTTGTTATATTCAGTTTAAAACGCCAGGGTATATGCTCTACGTTTTAGAACTGTGTCCATCAAAATGATTTAAGCCTCAACATTTAATAAATATTTTAGTTTTATTCATCAGGAACAGAAGCCATGCTCTCAGCAACTAGTCAGTATAGAAGAGTACTTGAAAAAGGTTGTGAAAAACTGAAATTAAAATGTTTATTTTGGGGCCGGCGCCATGGCTCACTTGGTTAATCCTCCACCTGCGGTGCTGGCATCCCATATAGGCGCCGGGTTCTAGTCCCAGTTACTCCTCTTCCAGTCCAGCTCTCTGCTGTGGCCCGGGAGTGCAGTGGAGGATGGCCCAAGTGCTTGGGCTCCTGTACCCATATGGGAGACCAGGAAGAAGCACCTGGCTCCTGGCTTCGGATCAGCGCAGCGCTGGCCATAGCAGCCATTTGGGGAGTGAGCCAATGGAAGGAAGACCTTTCTCTCTGTCTCTCTCTTTCACTGTATCTCTACCTGTTAAATAAAAAAAAGTTTATTTTGGTGCATAAAATTGAAACCCATGCATAGTTATTTTTCATAATATGTAATTTCTGTGAACTTTTCAAAGTACATTCATATTAGGAACCCCAATCATATGTAGATCACCACCCTGAGTGCTCTGAAGCAATAATAAAGGAAATGATAGGCAGGATATCTTGCTGAGTTTCTGACAAATATAAGCCAACCATGAAACATAGAATATTAACCACCATCACAAAGGCTATTAAATGTATCATTAATCAGAACTGTATATCCCAAAGCAACAGAAACATGTATGTACAGTAAGCAGATATATGCCTTATGCAAAAAGAAGGTGTTTATTATTCTGAACAAGGTTTTTCTGTTACAAGTACTTGCTATGTTTAACACATAAAATAATTATGCCAATGAAAAGTAGTATTTTGATCAATCATAATGTCTCTTTTTTAAGGTCTAGAGGACTCAGTATAAATACAATCATTTTCAGGTCAAATCTACATGATGAGAAGAATTGGCTTAATACATTGAATCCTGTCTGTGTAGATAATAAACCAGGTGGTACAAGACTAAATGGTAGGAGCTGATAATTTTCCCTCTGAACTAAGATGACCTTCATTGACTGAACATTCACTATATGTGAGATACCCTGTCTGATACTTTCAAGAGTGTCTCATTTAGTACTTATAATTACTCTAAGGTACAAATTGTTATCCCCATTTTCCATCAAGGAAATTGAAACTCAGAAAGGTTAAGACATTTTCTCAAGGATATGCAGCCAAAATTGCTAGTTATAATGAAAATTTTAGGAGCCATTACCAGCACCCACCAATATATTCAGTTCTCTTTTACTTCCAGATACACAAAGAAATTTATTTCCCCACCTCCTTGACATTATAAGAGGCCATATAACCAGCTTGCTTAATGTAATCAGATCAAAAGTGGCACATCACTTTTAGGATGAAGCATGGAAATGCCAGTGCTCAAATCTCCAATGCTGTGTTTCCTAGTTGCCGTGGACCATGGGTCTGTATATTGAGATGACAGCATTCTAAGTTAGTGGAGCCTCCATCAGCCAGGTGATGATTGTGTGGAGCAGAGAGAGTTCCTCAACCTTCTGCTCCTCACTCTATGGCCAGTGTAATTTGGACAAGTAACAATTAGAAACAAACCTATACTATTTTATTTAAGCAACTGAGATTTTAGAATTTTTTGATACCACAAAATAACCTAGCCTGTATCCTCTTTAGATCTATCTATCTATCTATCTAAGAGACAGAAATCTCCCATTCAGTGGTTCACTCCTCATATGCCTGCAATAGCTGTCCTGGGTTAAGCTGAAGTGAGGAGCCAGGAACTCAGTTTGGGTCTCCCGTGTAGGTGGCAGGGGCCCAGGGACTTGGACTATCATCTATTGATTCACAGGAGGTACATTGGCAGGAAGCTGGAACTGGAGTGGAGTCAGGACTCAAACCCAGGTACTCTGATATAGTATGTAGGCATCCTAATCAGTATCTTAACCACTAGGCCAAACTCCATCTCCAACGTAGTTTATCTTGATTGACAAAGAACCTGCATGTTTGCTCTATATCCTGCCCCCTTTACACCACTTTCCTGAATTAGCTGTTAGACAAGCTAAATGCACATATAACTGCTGCATTCTTTTGTTTCACCACAAATACTGAATACTTGCTTCCTCATTATTTTCATTTCTTAAATAGAATGGTGAGACACAGAGAAGTTTCTGCTTGGATTTCCTCAAATAAGCTGAGGAAATTCACAGCACTACAAAGGAAATCACTTTCCATATACACAATCTGCTGCAGATGCATGAACACAAAATCATTTTATGTCATATACTTGATTTGAGAGATGCCAAGAGAGAGAAATGCATATTTGTCTGGGGATCCAATCTCCAAGATAAAGTAATCTACAGGCTCAATAGCACTCATTGGATACATGCATTTTTGCCACATCCCTAGGGCCTGAATCAGTCAGTGTTAAACTTACAATGGTAGTTGACCTTCAACTAATTGAAAAATTTACCTGTAAGTTCTGGTGCAAAAGTAGTCACAGTCCACATGAACACCTGTGTTTCCTTTGAAGTATAACATATTTTGGGACTCAGCCAAATTATATGCTCCTCTTTCATTGCTTGAATGCACCTTAAAAGGGCATCTTGAGTAGTGAAATGAAAATTAAAGTAGCTCTGTGCTCATGGAACTGATTTAGAATCAACATGTAAAAATCATTTGTATGTAAATGGATCACACTTAAATGAGGCAAACTTCTTGATTATGATTCATCTAGATTTGACCCTAGTGAATAAATGCATTGTGGGGCACAGCCATTCTGATGACAACTTCTGGTAGCAATAGTCAGGCTAAGTTTCTCTATTAGCCATCATGATGTGAGTGTGTTCCTTCTTTCCAGCAATGTTTGACATGGCAAGTATAAGGTTTCTATGGGCAACTCTACTCAGGGAATAGAAAAATCGAGTCATCTTCCAGGTGAATTTGACTTTAAATATTAGCAGGTCTAACTTTATTTTGCAAATACACTGGAGTGTCTAAGTGTCAAGCTTTGAGAGACAGTTTAAATATCATGTAAACCTAAATATTTCAAGATCAAATCCAATTTCAATTAACTACTTGCAAATAGGCCCAATTCTCCAAAAGTTATGTTGTTATTAAGAGAACAGTATGTCATCATCTCCTTTAAATTCCAATTTGCCTTTCAGGTACTTATTTTCATTTTTCTTTCCATAAAATACATTTTAATTGACTTTCACCTTGTAATTCAATCGTGAGTCTCTGCTAATGTCAAAATACCAGAGTGAAGTGTGTGTGATTTAGAAATAGAAAGAAAATTGAGAGGTTGAATTACAGCCAAAGTATTCTTTGGAGGCTCAATAATGCCATCGGAAACATATTATTCAACATATACTTTTAACTGATTAGTCATTTCACTATGTGCATGGAACATCTCTGAAGCACCACTTTTCAGCTCTACATCTTTCTCCAGACATGTCTGTGTTAACCAGTTCCCTGTTGACTTTGACCAGCTCAGTGCAGGTGAACCATGAATGCATCTTGCTTGAAGCCTGTCCTGAATGACTCTTGCTTCTTCCATGGATTTCTTTGACACTACAGCATAGCCCATAAAGGGAATTTGCTCATCTCTCACACAATTGTCAGCTGAAAGTGTAGGGACGTTAAAGATGCACAGGGTAAGCCTTGTTGGATGAGGAATGAAATATGATAAATTTTTTCCTCTTTCTTTTCGAGTAGTCCATTCTGAGAAGCATTTCCTGTCTTTGTTCAAGGTTCTACAGCAGCAAGCAACCAGTTCTCTGGGAGTGGCTACTTTGATAAGGTGTCCCTGGACTTGGATTGTCTCCCTCATTGTTTCACAAATTCTGTCGTTTATGATCCCTGGATCATACTCCCAAATAAAACAGGTTTCTAGCTATGATTTTGGGAAACTAAGGCCAAGACACTAAATATATTCATTAATCTAGACAAATCCCAAATCTTTACCATAGCTTGTCAATTATACTAGAAAATATCAAAACCATGTCCCATGTAATAAATCTATGATTTAGCAACTTTTTTAAAAAGAAGAGATGTATCAGGGAGAGAAGTTTATTCAAGATAGATAACAAGAGGTACACACACACACACACACACATACATAAATGCTGAGACATACATAGCAAAGAGAGTCCTTATTTATTCATTCATTCATTCATAGAGTACTTGAGTATATACTAGCTGCCAAGTACTGTGCTGGATATTAAGAATATAGAGATAAATATAGTCAATACCATCTCTGTACTTATGAAACTTATAATTTTCAGATTTTATAATGATCAGAGACACATCCAAGAAATTTACTCAAAAGGATGGAAATGAAATTCATTAGTCAGAATATCCTCTATCCTCACTCCCAAATGATTGTAGAGGTAAATACATAGGTAAAAGTAGAGGATTCAGAGAGAAGAATAAAAGTAATTAGTAAAATGGGTCCAGCATTGTGGCACAGTGGGTTAAAGCCCCAACCTGCAGTGCCGGCATCCCAAATGGGCTCTGGTTTGAGTCCTGGCTGCTCCACTTCCAACCCAGATCTCTGCTTTGGCTTGGGAAAGCAGTGGAAGATGACCCAAGTCCTTGGGCCCCTGAACCCATGTAGGAGACCTAGAAAAAGCTCCTGGCTTTGGATAGGCTCAGCCCTTGTTATCCATGTGGGAGACCCAGATGTAATTCCTGGCTCCTGGCTTTGGCCTGGCCCAGCCCCATCCATTGCAGCCATTTGGGGGAGTGAACCAGCAGATCCCTCTCTCCCTCTCTCCCTCTCTCCCTCTCTCCCTCTCTCCCTCTCTCCCTCTCTCCCTCTCTCCCTCCCTCTCCCTCTCTCCCTCCCTCCCTCTCCCTCCCTCTCTCCCTCCCTCTCCCTCCCTCTCCCTCCCTCTCTCCCTCCCTCTCTCCCTCCCTCTCTCCCTCCCTCTCTCCCTCCCTCTCCCTCTCTCCCCCTCCCTCTCCCTCCCTCTCCCTCCCTCTCCCTCCCTCTCTCCCTCCCTCTCTCCCTCCCTCTCTCCCTCCCTCTCTCCCTCTCCCTCCCTCTCCCCCACCCCCTTCCTCCTCCATCTGTCACTATGCCTTTCAAAGAAATAGATTTTCTCTAACCTGTTAACAAAAGCTTTATTTTCTAAGCAATTTGATAGGTCTTTATTAAATAAGATTCATTTTAATATAGTATCTTTCGTAACATAATTTCCTCATTCCCTTTTGCCTCATCTTGCTTTGTGAGTTTTTCAGGGACCCTGAGATGAAACATTGAGAAGGCGATGCAAATGCCCTTTTGCAGCCATTTGGGGAGTGAACCAGCAGATGGAATATCTCTCTTTCTGTCTCTACCTCTCTCTGTAACTCTGTCTTTCAAATAAATGAAATAAATCTTTTTTAAAAAGTAATTAGTAAAGCCAAAAACTCATGCCAGCAATAAAGTAAGAAAACTACTAAAGTCATTGAATCAGTTCCCAATTTGGCTGTGATGCATCACAACTTTAAGTTCTTCTCTGAAAAATTCATCTGTAAATGGTTCTGCTCATTGACTGCCTTGCTAAAATAACAAAGTTTCCTTCCAGTGATGTTCTCACCAGGTGACTGCCAACGCTGACTCAGAGAACTTAAACTCAATGAGATGTTCGTCACCTCCATGAGATTTGCAGTTATGCAACCAAGGAGGCAATTATTCAAGTGACTGTTTGAAGAAGTAAAAAATCTGACTCTTTTAAGACTTTACACAGTACTCTAGCTATCCAGATTAATTTGCGTCTGGGTTTGAAGTAACCACTTAAATTATGCATCTGTGCTCTGGGGTTCACTAACACATTTCTCAAGCTTCAAAGACTGCCATCTCACCTCAACCTTATGTGACTAACAATGCTTAGTGTCTCAATATGTTAGGGCATTTGCATCGCCTTCTCAATGTTTCATCTCAGGGTCCCTGAAGAACTCACAGAGCAAGATGAGGCAAAAGGGAATGAGGAAATTATGTTACGAAAGATACTATATTAAAATGAATCTTATTTAATAAAGGCCTATCAAATTGCTTAGAAAATAAAGCTTTTGTTAACAGGTTAGAGAAAATCTATTTCTTTGAAAGGCATAGTGACAGATGGAGGAGGAAGGGGTTGGGGGGGGAGGGAGAGAGAGAGAGAGAGAGAGAGAGAGATCTGCTGGTTCACTCCCCCAAATGGCTGCAATGGATGGGGCTGGGCCAGGCCAAAGCCAGGAGCCAGGAATTACATCTGGGTCTCCCACATGGATAACAATAGTCCAAGTAATGGCCCAAGTACTTGGGCCATTTTCTACTGCTTTCCCAGGCACATTACTAGGAAGCTGGATAGGAAGCAGAGTAAGAAGGACTCAAACTTGTGCTCTGATATGGGATGCTCAGTCAGAAGTGGCAGATTAACCTGCTCCACAACAACACCAGCCCTAAAGAAAATATTTTGTGTTGACATATTTTCTGCAGTGGGAGAGCCTTATCTTGCCGTAGTAAATGTAATAAATACCCAATTCCCTCAATTTGGTGTTTGAAGCCTTACAAAATAATAGCTAATAATGGCATCATATGCCACATACTTGGGCTATAGACCATGTGTTAAATGTTTTACCTATCATTTGTATCTCATAACAAAGCAATAAAGATATTATTATTAGCTGTGTTTTATAAGTCGCTCAGAGTGGTTGTAAAACTTGTTTAAAGCCACACAGACAGTGGAAGAACTGGAACTTGATCTATACTCAAAAGAATGTGATTATTATACAAGACAAATGGCAGAGATCTAATGCATAAAAATTGGTAACTTTGGAAAATAGATAAAAGATTATCCTCAAATTATAAGACATACTAAAACTTAGAAATAAGAGACTTATACTTTGAAGGTCAAAATGTTACATGGAAATTATAAAATCATTGGATATCAGCAACAAAGAAATTTAAAAGTGTACTTCAAAAAGTTCATGGAAAATTTACTTAAAATGTTAAGTACATAAGGTGCAAAAAAACCTCAAATTCATGTAGTTTTTTATAATGTGCATTTTCTATGACTTTTTCAAGTTCCCTTTATTCTGGCCTAAGAAATAGATGATTTACAAAACAAAACAAAATCTCAGATTGGTCTCAAGATTCCTGTTAATAGTGGGTTCAAGAAAACAATGAAGAAAATCAAGATAAAATGCTGTCACCCAATAATTATGTATTCATCTAGGTTGTTGTTTATTTGTATGTTTGACTATGTAATAACTCAAGAATTATAGTATCTATTCAACCTTCTTGTTTTTTTATTTATTTGACAGATAGAGTTAGACTGTGAGAGAGAGAGACAGAGAGAGGTCTTCCATCTACTGGTTCACCCCCCAAATGGCCACCTCAGCCAGAGCTATGCCGATCCAAAGCCAGGAGCCAGGTGCCTCCTCTTGGTCTCCCACGCGGGTGCAGGGGCCCAAGCACTTGGGCCATCCTCCACTGCCTTCCTGGGCCACAGCAGAGAGCTGGACTGGAAGAGGAGCAACCAGGACCAGAACCTGGTGCCCATATGGGATGCCAGCACCTCAGGCGGAGGAATAACTAAGTGAGCTACAGCGCCGGCCCCTACTCAACCTTCTTAAAAGTCTTGAAAATATGTTCTGTTAATATCAAGTCTCACTTTACAAGAGAAATAACCGTAGGTAATTTCCTGGAGGATTAATTTATAGTATACTAGTTAGGTTATCCTTGCCAAATACATTTATGTAGTAATTTTTTTTTTTTTTTGATAGGCAGAGTGGACAGTGAGAGAGAGAGACAGAGAGAAAGGTCTTCCTTTTGCCGTTGGTTCACCCTCCAATGGCCACCGCGGCCGGCGCACCACGCCTATCCGAAGGCAGGAACCAGGTGCTTATCCTGGTCTCCCATGGGGTACAGGGCCCAACGACCTGGGCCATCCTCCACTGCACTCCCTGGCCACAGCAGAGAGCTGGCCTGGAAGAGGGGCAACCAGGACAGAATCTGGTGCCCCGACCGGGACTAGAAGCCGGTGTGCCGGCGACGCAAGGTGGAGGATTAGTCTACTGAGCCGCGGCACCGGCCTTTATGTATTAATTCTAGTATTGAGGATTCTTTTAAGTTAAAACATTACTATTTTAAAATGCAAGCACTTCTAGAAAGGCTAACATATTAAACACTTTGGCTATTGACAATAAATTAATGAATAAGTTTAATTGATCAAATTTTTCCTCCTAGCAGCTAAGCTGAGGTCAGGCAAACCTCATAATTTTTATGTGGTGAGAAGAAGTATGAAGACCATGTTGCAAGCAAGGTAGATGGAGAAACCTGAGTAAGTTGCCAAGCAAAGCCAGAAAGCATTTGCACACCCTGAAGACAAAGTGACTTCTTGACACTTTTGCTTAAGACTGCCTCAGCAAAATATGATGAAAAAAATGTAGAAAATTGAGCAAAATCTTCACTGGGTCCAAAACAATGAATGGAACAATTTTTAAACATGAATCCTTGATATTGTTATCCTGTGATTTGCTTTTATGTTTTCCCTATAAAATAAAACTCAGAAACAAAGGCTTGTTAACTGAGTATTTCAGCTAAAAACAATTTTACTTGAAGTGATCTTCTTAATTTAGAGAAGATCTATGCTCAGGTTGATCCATAATAATGGATTTGAAGGATGGTCAACAAAGAGAAAAAAATTGCATAGTGTCCATTTTGTACCAACCTTAATGGATTATTTATTTTTGTCTTAGATTTAGCTAAGGCACAAAACAATTTTATTGTAGCTACTTAGCTTTGTAAGAAATTACATGTAACAGTATATGGACATTCATGTCTTTCATACTTAATGTAGCAACACGACTGAAAAATGTATAAAAAGGTGACCCTCTCTCCCTAGTACTGAAATTTAGTATTTAAACAATTTATTGTATTCTAATAAGTATGTAAAATAGAATTTTCTCTTGGAGCCCTATGGAGTTGCATGACTTCCAACAGCTTAGAAAGGGAAAGAAAAAGTATAGGTTCATTAAGAAACCCAGAATTTAAATGGCTTCCTCATATTCTCAGCACCAGGTCATACCATAATGTTCAGAAGGCTCAAAATTATGTATAGATAATATCAGAGGTCAGCTCCACCAGGAAATGTGGTTATATTGCATTGTGAGAAAACATTCTCTGAAGGGAAAAAAGCCACTGTATTTTATGAAAGAACAAAAAAGCTCCTGTCATTCCATTAGTGTTTCAAAATCTTTACTAGCTAGCTTCTTTTACATAAGGTTTGGTATGGTGTAGTGGTTAACATCATGGATTCTGGAGCCTGATTGTCTGGATTTAAATCCCATTTCTTCATTTATTAGCTGTTTGATATTGGGCAGTTTACTTCTCTTTGCCTCAGTTTTCTCATCTGTGAAAAGGGGATAATATGAATACTGGTGTCTTATTAATGTTGCAAGAATTAAATAAGTAAAAATGGATAAAGCTCTTGGAACAATATCTGTCACATAGTACATACTGTATGTGTTAGCTATCATCATATAGAATTAACATTGAAGCTTCTTAGCAATTATTACCTTGAAACAAGCATTTCACATTTAATAGACTGTCATTAATATGCCAATTACATCTATATTTTCTATGTCAGGTGAGATTTATCATGAATTCAGCTATCAAAATCAATTATCTCAATTATCCATAACAAATCAAATAACAGCAAAGCTTCATTAATGACAACTATGAGGAAAATGCAGAAATGAGAATGGCTCATGTTTAACCTCCTGAAAAAGGAACAAATATTATGTTTATTGATATTTTATTTCTGAATGACATTTTAAGATTAGATGATTGTTTATAGCCCTTGTCTCTTCCGTAAGGAACAGTATTTTTTTTTCTTCACACCATTTGTTGAACTTTTACTTAGTATATAGGGTTAATCTTATAAATATAAAGTAATCTGAAAATTGATCTTTATAAAAATTAAGAGTGGGAACAGGAGAGGGAGGAGGAAGAAGGGTTGGAGTGTGGGAGGGAGGGTAGGGTGGTAAGTTTCACTATCTTCCTAAATCTGTATATATGCAATACAAGAAATTTGTATACCTTAAATAAAATTTAAGAAAAGAATTTACTGGGGAAGAGTGGACATTATACCAATGCTTTAAGATGCTTCACATCCTGTATTCTAGTTCCTGAGTTTGAGTCCACCTCTGGTTCCAATCCAGCTCCCTGGAAGCCAGCAGATGATGGCTCAGTTATATCAGTCCCTGCCACCAATGTGGAGACCCAGATAGAATTTCTGGCTTCTGGCTTCAGTCTGATATCCATCCCAGGCTGTTTTAGCCATTTGGGGAGTGAACTAGCAGATAGAAGTTCTCTCTCTCTCTCTCTCTCTCTCTCTCTCTCTCTCTCTCTCCTTGTCCTCCCTTTATCTCTAGCTTTCAAATAAATAAAAATAAACTTAAAAAGGAATTTATTGTGGAAAAATATAAACCAGAAATGTACTTGTAGATGGTCATATACCATGCCTTGCACAAAAATCTAAAACAGATATTGTTTATCCTATGGGGCAAAGTCCAAATCTAGAATGTTAAGTGCTATTTTTATTGGTCATTAAGGCTATGAAATCATTGTGGAATTGGGGAAGGCAGATCAGTTAAACCATTCAGAGGCATCCCATAAATTTCTTTAATTATGTGTTGCTCTAACGAAAGTATTGTTTCTAATTTACATATAGATATAAAATATTCATTTTTATTTCACCCACAGCCTATGATAATAATCATCCTTAAGGTACTTTCTTAAGTAACTCAGATAAGAGCAAATAGCACATTAGCAACTTTAAACATATAGGATGTTTTTCATATCTTACTGTTTGATATTCTAATTAATTTTATATTTACCACAGTACTGTTTTTCTCTCTACCAGCTTCATGGCATCCCTGTATGACATGAAGAATTTATTGTCAAATGAGAAGCATGTCTTATGTTCTTTGTTTTAAGATTTCTTTCTTTATTTTGACTCTCAGAGTTAGACTGGGAGAGATCTTCCATCCATTGGTTCACTCTTCAAATGGCTGCAGTAGTGAGGAATGGGTCAGGCTGAAGCTAAGAGCCAGGAGCTTCACCTGGGTCTTCCAACTTGTTGCAAGGTTCCAAGCCTTTGGGCCATCTTCCACTGCCTTTCCCAGGTGCATTTACAAGGAACTGCAGAAGTGGAACAACTGGGACACTAACCAGCACCGATATGAGATGCAGGCGTTGCAGGCAGTGGCTTAACCTACTATACCACAGCACTGACACCTTATGTTATTTGTTAACCAGGTAATACCTGGGGAAGATGTAAAGAAATGGTCCATTACCAGAAAGAGCTCTTACTTGTATCCTGTTATGTATAAATATGGAATAACTGAATGCTACAACATATTTTCCACCTATCTATTGAGTCTTCCTTGGTCAACCTTCATCTTCCTAGGATCTCCCTTCCAACCTTACCTCTCTTCCTCTATCCCTCCCCTATAACTTCTCATTCTTTAGCCCTCTGCTCTCTCCCACTGCTCCCACTATCCTGTTTATCTTGGAGGTTGTTGCCAGATACTTTAGGTATTGAGCTTCCACCTGGATCATTTTGGAGTAGCATTAAATCTCTTAAGATTTTGGGCATCCTGGAGGATTTTAGGGCTCCATATTATATTGGCTCTGCTGTATCCTGTGCTGTTGGCTAATTACTCAACTTCTACCTATGTCACATTCCTCATCTATACAGCAGGGACATTGGTAAAATCTACTACCTCATCAGATTGGAGTGAGTATTAAAATGAATTAATACTTGTAAGAAGTTTTGATTAATGCATGATACATAGTAAGCAGACACTCAATAGATTTGAATCATTGTTATTACTGCTGGTTGAGAAGCCCAAGACATTTATGATGCTTGAAGGTGCCTATGGATCCCCCGATGTAACATCTTACACAGCAACCCAAGGCTGCTACTCGCTACCTACTTCTCATCCAATGTCTTAAGCACTATAATTATAGGTCTTCCTACTAGCTGTTATGAGCTCATTTTTATGATTAGCTAGTTAGTGTTATAACTAGATATAATTGTTATAAATTGATGTTACTTCTTATAGAGAATATTTGCTTAGAGTTGTCTTCTAAAGACGGTGCCTTCTGATAAACAAAGAGCCAGGATAGAGTCTAGTCGCCATCCCTTCTGGGCAGAGCCTATTTACAAAGCCTGAGGCATTACTATCTTTACTTTATAGAAGGTGATTTTGCATGTTGGCACCTGAAGATGTTCTTTCAGTGCAAAGAATTGAATTTTTAGTTGAAGTCAATTTGTATGAAATAAGAATTCCTCAGTCATAGGGTTTAGAAAAAAGCCATATTTTACCATGGATGGATAATATTTCTTTTCTCCCACATTCCTAATATTAGAAAGGCATTTAATTCTGTGCAGTCTTTGTTCATCATCACTGCCACATTTATCCCTTTCCTTACTATCCCATGTTTCTTAATGAATGCAATAGCCTAATTATCTTTCTACCTCAAGTTTTTCTCTTATCCAACCTTCCATGTATGCCTCTGTCCTGTCAATCTTTCTAAAACCCTACTTCTAGCAAGTTACTCTCCAGTACAAAATCTCCACTCCTAAAGAGTATCATACTTGATCTACCACTCAAAACCCTCCACTTTCTACTAAGTGATCCAGAGAGGCTGTGGAATTGGATTTCCTGGACATGTCTAAGAAGAAATTTATTTTTAAGTGAATACAGAAAGACAAACGAGAGATGTACCAATAATCTCTCAAATGCCATCAAGCTTGCTTGCTGGGCACAAGACCCTGAGCTAATTTGCTTTCCAGGGCTATTCACAGCAACTGAAAGGGAAGCGAAAAAATAGTTCCCAAGTGTCTCCACAAGGGAGCAGCAAACACCAACAGTGGGGGTGTTAAGGAGCTGAAAGTTCTGCAGGGAGAGAAAAGGGGAGTGAAAGGTAAGGTGAATTCCAACCATATTTTCCTATTGAGATGACATCCAGTGTCTTGTAGGTCAAACTTCAGAATCATCCTAGTAGCTTGGTAGAAGTACAGATCGCTTGTCCTTACGCTCAGGAGATTTTGATGTAGTAAGTACTTCAAATTCACTGCAAAACACAATAGTAAAATAACTAGCATTGTGCTTGTCACTTCAGTATTCATACCATTCCTTAGGCCATCGCCACTTAAAAAAATGTCCCTCCATTTCTGCACTTGTGAAACCCTTTCCCTCCTTTAATGTCTGTGCAAATACAATGTTCTCTTTGATGCCTTTCCAGAGTCACTTCCCCCATTCATAAATTAGTGCTCCTAATGCAATGCATGACATGTGAAGAATTCTCAGTGCTAGGGCAAGGATCTGTTAGGGGAACTGTGATTGGACTGTAGGGATTTGGCTGGAACGTAGGCTCTAACTTTTGCAGTGCGATCTTCAGTTGTTCATTGATTTAAGTTAAAGTTAACAGAAGAGCTGGAATCTGGCTAAAGCATTTGTGAAATAATCCACATCAGTCATCTAATCAGAGCAAATTCTTCCAATTAGAGTCATCTGTGCATATTTAATATGTCCTGATACCCATTCTCATTTAATTGCTGTGGAGTGTAACCTAGGAATCTGTATTTTTAAAATCTCCCCAGGAGATTTTGATGTACATCAAAATTTTGAGGCTACTAGATTGGAATAATGTCAATATGTCTAATGTAAATACTGTATGTCAGCCATGCCAGAGCTGCAACCATGGGATGGATAGAAGGAGAAATGAACTGATTTTTAGTAGTAGCTTCCATAAAGATACTTGTAGGAAAGCGGGTTTAGTGACACTGAGGGAGGGACATCTGATCTGGAATATGCATCTGCAAGTAAATTATACAAAAGCAGATTATTGGCAACGAAGCACGTGATGGGCTGGGGGGCATTGTTACAGCTTGTGAGTGGGTACATTTAAACCTAAGATTTAAACTTAGGAATCGCAGATAAAACGAATTTCAAACCTATGTTCTTACTTTCTGCACCAGTTATCAAGTTTAATATTCATTGGAATCCCTGGGAAGACTTAAAATGCAATTACTTGAATTCCTATCCCCTGACAAAGGTTTCTGCAGATTGTTATTGTTTTTAGGAACATAACTTCTTTCTCCCTTAGTTTTAGAGTAAAATATCTTTAACTCAACAAATAAAAGCAGAGTTGATTTAGTTCAAGCATAAGTCTGAGAATTCAGTTTACATTATTCAACTTTGTCACTCAATGCATCTCTCAGACCAGTCCTTGAGCCTCCTAATTCCTGATTCTCTTCTAAATTTTAAAATACAAAATACTATGATTCTGGGAAGCCAATCTACAGAACTACTTGCACAATTATGAAAAACAGGAATGTTAAACCAGAACTGTAAAGTGAAAATATTTTTAGGTAATAAAATGGCAGTCAATAAGGGAACAATTAAATCAATAATAGTAGTCAAACTAACTGATAGTTACTGAGCACTCAGTGTTAACTAAGCAGTGCACTCCATGCTTTATGTGCATTATTCCATTTATTCCTCTCAACAGCTGTATTAGTGTCAAAGCAGAAACTGAACCGAGCAAAACTACGCAGGGAGGAATGACTTTATTCAAGGGTACTGCATTAGGAGAGACAAGTCAAAACTTCCCATGAAATCAATTATGCTAAAACAAAAAGTGAGGATTTTTAAGTACTGGGATGACCTAGCAGAAAACTCCTGGAGGACACAAGGAGGAGGAAAGGTACACAAACTGTTTATCAAAAAGGAAAATAAATTTCTCACATTTTTTATGATAGGAACTACTTTTGCAACTTGGAGTAAGGCACCTATCAAAGTGAGGCTCCCACTCTGCACAGACCTTGGGAGAAAGAAGTGCAATATTTCTTGATGACTACTTTTCAAAGAGAAGACTCCTGGGTCCTTGAGACAAACATTCCTGGGTTGTAAAACTGGCAAGAGGCTTTTAGAAAGATTTACATCTGAAAAGTGTAGAGGAACTATTTTTACAATTCCACATTTTAAAAGTAAAACCTCCCAAGTGAGGTCAAGGGCCTAGAATCAAGAAGTCTCTCTAAGGATTACTAAACCTGTGGAGAATGATCAACTTGGTCAGTAGATGCTGTTATATTCTTCATTTTGCAGATGAAGATATTAAGCATGAGATAAAGCAAGGATCTTGTTAAAAAAAATTACACTGCTAATAAATGTAGGAGTTAGTTTGAATCATATTTTTGATTTACATAACTACAAGCTTAACCACTTTTTGATGCTGCCTTTCCATTCAGATGATGGTATACCATGGAGCTTTAAAAAGGGATGAAATAGATCTGTGTGTACAAACATAGAGATGTCTTCAAAAGGTTACATTTTAAAAAAAATACAGGCCGGCGCCGTGGCTCAATAGGCTAATCCTCCACCTTGCGGCGCCGGCACACCGGGTTCTAGTCCCGGTCGGGGCGCCGGATTCTGTCCCGGTTGCCCCTCTTCCAGGCCAGCTCTCTGCTAGGGCCAGGGAGTGCAGTGGAGGATGGCCCAGGTGCTTGGGCCCTGCACCCCATGGGAGACCAGGAAAAGCACCTGGATCCTGGCTCCTGCCATTGGATCAGCGCGGTGCGCCGGCTGCAGCGGCGGCCATTGGAGGGTGAACCAATGGCAAAAGGAAGCCCTTTCTCTCTCTGTCTCTCTCTCTCACTGTCCACTCTGCCTGTCAAAAAAAAAAAAATACATAAATGTTGGTGAATATTTTGGTCAAAACACAATGCCAACACTGACATAAAAGCCAGCCAATTTGCCTCTCTGTCTCTCTACCTAAGTCCAAAGGAAAAGATATGAAAGAGGAAAAGGCAAACTATGGTTGCCTTGAGGGAATTGGAAATGGGTGAAAAGGATTTCAGTTTCACACAATTCCAAATTGTTTAATATCCTTCTTCTTTGGAATATGTATGTTTTACATTCACAATGAAGGAGGTGGAGAAAAACTGGAAAAGAAGGGGAAAATGGAAAGAGAAACATAGGAAAGAAAGAAAAACAGGAAACAGAAGAAAGAACAGAAATAGTAAGGTAAAATGACAAAAATAAAAGGGATGAGAGGGAAGTAAATAAGAATATTTTAAAACAATGACTTAAAGAAGGGAAAAGAGCAATGAGGAAAGAAATAGGATGAAAGAATGGGAGGAAAAAAAGAGAAGTAAGCCATATTAGAATGTCTCCTTGGGGCCTGCGCTATGGTGCAACAAGTTAACGCCCTGGCCTCAGGCGCTGGCACCCCATATGGGTGCAGGTTCTAGTCCTGGCTGCTCCTCTTCTGATCCAGCTCTCTGCTGTGGTCTGGGATAGCAGTGGAAGATGGTCCAAGTCCTTGGGCCCCTGCACCCACATGGGAGACCTGGAAGAAGATCCTGGCTCCTGGCTTCGGATCAGCGCAGCTCTGGCCGTTGCGGCCATCTGGGAGTGAACTCGGATGGAACCCAGTGAACCCGGATGAAAGACTACTCTGTCTCTCTCTGCCTCTCCTCTCACTGTGTACCTCTGACTTTCAAATAAATAAATAAATCTTAAAAAACAAAACAAAACAAAACAAAACAAAACAGAATGTCTCCTTAAACCTGTTACCATAGAGTTTAACTACAATTTTGGCTCTTGGATTTAGGAGATCATTATGCTTAGTGAAATACCCCAGACCCAAAAAACAAATATGACATATTTTCCTCTGATTTGTAGCTAACATATAGAGTATGCTCCCCCCACAACAATCTAAATGTATAATAGTGAAATTGGCATCGGAAGATCTGATTATTGGCAATAGCACTTATCTATACCCTTGTAGAACAGTAGCCTTTCCATTTTTTTCTTGTAGAACACTATATTTGGTGGAGCATCAAGCCTGTGATCATAAAGTAAATTGAAAGTATGTTATTGCAACAACTAAAAGAATGTTTTTTGTTTGTTTCATAGTATTTATTGAACTCTCTACTTAGTGTAGGGTTATTCTTATGAGCAGAAAGTTAACTGAAAATAGATATTTGTGAAAAATAAGAATGGGAATGGGAGAGGGAGGAGGAAGAAGAGTAGGAGTTGGGTGGGAGGGAGGTAAGGTGGAAAGGATCACCGTGTTCCCAATTTGTATATATGAAATGAAATGCATGAAGTTTGTATTCCTTAAATAAAATTTAAAAAATTTTAAAAAATTCAAAGAAAAAAAAGAAAGGGAAGAGGATGGAAGGAGAGAAGTAACGTTATGTTCTTAGAATTGTATCTATGAAACATATGAAATCTGTTGTCTTTATATTAATAAAATTGTTGAAGAAAAAGGATGCTTTCATTCAAATTCTGATGTTCTGCTGACAGAACAGAAGTAGGAACATTGTTAGAGAGCACTTCTTATGCCTTTCAATCACTCCGGGATACAACTTGCTGCATCTTTATAATAACTAGAACAGATAACCAGGAGTGACCAGGGACCTGTGATGACATTGTGCATCTTAGTGATTTTCCTCCTAGTAATGTGGAAGGAATTGTCTGATCTACTCAGAAACATCTTCCTACTCCTAACAGTAATTTATATTTCCTAGCTCTTCTTTTTCACGTTGATTTATGTAACTCAGCACTATCATCTTCTCTGGCTGTAGATGATCCCAGTTCCAGATGATCTTCAGTCCTTCTACTTTTAATATGTTCTTCCACAAGAGAAAGGTCTGTAATTTTCCTAACTTCATTAAGATATGATTAAAAATAACAATTGTATGAGTGTAATATGTACAGTTTGATATTTTGATATGTCTACATTATAAAATGATTACCACAATAAATCTAGATAATATATCAGTCACCTCACATAGTTACCATTTATTTTGTGGTGAAAGCACTATAGATCTATTCTTTTAACAAATTTCAAATGCACAATACATAATTATCACCTGTAGTCAACATTGCTGAACATTAGGTCTCCAAAACTTGTTTGTATTTTAACTGAAAGTGTCTATGCTCTGACCATTTCCCCACCCTACCATTGGTAATAGCCATTGTAGTCACTGCTTTGATGAGTTTGACTATTTTAGATATCTCATTTAAGTGGGTTATGTAGTATTTATTTGTTCTTCTATAGCTGGCTAGGTTTACTTGGCATAATATCCTCCAGCTTCATCCATATTGTTTCAAGTGGCAGAATTTCCTTATTTTTTTAGAGGCACGTTAATTCTCTTGTGTATACTTTGCATACTCATATATGACATTTTCTTTACACATTTGTGTTTGGACATTTAGGTTGATTTCACATCTTAGCTATTGAGAGCAATGATGCATTGAATGAGAGAGTGTATATATCTCTTAAACATGTTGATTTCATACCCTTTGGATACATTTCAGAAGTAGGATTGTTTTTTAATATGGTAGTTTTATTTTTGATTACTTGAGGGACTTCCATATCATCCTCATTAACAACTAATATGTTTTGTCTTTTTGATAATAGCCATCCTTACAGGAGCACATAATGGTTTTGACATATTTATCTGATGATTAGTGATGTTGAAGTTTTTTTTATATTGCATTGGTAATATCTTCTTTGGAAAAATATTTATTCAGGTGCTTTGGCAATTTTTAAAATTGACTTACAGTTTATTCTGCTATTGAGTTATATGAATTCCTTGTATATTTTAAATATTAACCCCACAGGAAATAAACGGCTTCCAAATATTCTTTCCCTTTCTATAGGCTGCCTTTTAATTTTGTTCATTGTTTCCATTGATGTGCCAAAATTCTTGGTTTGATATTGTCTCCCTGTTTCATTTTGCTTTTATTTTCTATGCTTTTGGTGCTACATGTAAGAGTGATTGCCAAGAGCAATGGCATGGGGAATTATCCTATTTTTTCTTCTGGGAGTTAATGATTTTTGCTCTTGTATTTAAGTCTTTAATTCATTTTTAGTTTATTCTTGTGTGTGGTGCAAGATAAGAATCCAGATTTATTACTTTCAATATGGATATACAGTTTTCAACATTATTTATTAGACTGACTTTTCCATGTTGTGTATTTTTATGGGCTTAGCAAAGATTAATTTGCTATATATGAATGGATTTATTTCTCAGCTCTTTATTCTGTTCTATTGGTCTCTCAGTTTTTTATGCCAGTATGATACTGTCTCATTAATATAGCTTTGTAATGTAATTAGGAAGCATGTTGCCTCCGATTTATTCTCCCTTCCTAATATTTCTTTAGATATTTGGGATCTTTAAATATCAGATGAATTTTAGGACTGTTTTCTCTTATTTTTAAAAAAAATATTTCTGGAATTTTGGTAGGGATTGCACTGGATCTGAAGATTGTTTTAAAAAGTAGAGGCATGTTACTAAAATTATTCTTTCCAATCTATGGATCTGTTATATCTTCCACTTTATTGGTATCGTCAGTTCTTTTATCAGTGTTTTATAGTTTTAAATGTACAGATCTTTCACAGCCTTCACTGAAATTGTTCCAAGGTATTCTATTTTTTTAGCTACTGTGACAATTTTCTTTGTTATTTTTCAATTAATTTGTTGTTAGTGTGCAGACATACAACTGAAGCTGCAGTTGATTTTCCAAATTTGCTAATTTTTTAAAATTATTTATAAAGGGTTTTTTAGTGAATTCTTTCTGGTTTCCCATAAATAAGATCATGATATTTGTAAATAGAGACACTTTTACTTCTTCCTAGATTGCATTACCTTTTATTTATTTTTTCCACCTAATTATTGATGGTACAACTTTCAGTACAATGTTGAGTAAAAGTGAGAATTTGCTTCCTTTTCTTCTTCCTGAATCTAGAGGAAAAAGTAGTCTTTCTTTTCGCAATTGGATATGATTTTTGTTGGCTAGTCATATAGGATCTTAATTACGTTGAAGTACATTCCTTATATACCTCATTTGTTCAGAGATTTTATCCATGAAAGAATTTTTTCCAATGCATTTTCTGCATGTATTGAGATAATCATATGCTTTTTGTCTTTCATTCTCTTAATGTGGTCTAACTTTTATTTATTTGCTTATGTTGAACCATCCTTGCATCTCAGGGATAAATTCTACTTGGTCATGTGTGTGAATCTTTAATGTGTTTTGCATTCAGTTTGTTAGCATTTTGTTGATTTTTTTTTTTTTTAGATCTCTGCTCATCATGGATTCTGGCTTGTAGTTTTCATTTCTTGTAGTATCCTTGTCTGGTTTCTGGTTCAGACTAATATTTCTGGCCTAACAAAATTAGTTTGGAAATGTCCCTTCCTTTTTAACTTTTTGGAATTTGTTGTAAGAGTTTAATTTTTTGGAACAGTTTAATTATTTGGAACAGTTTGATATTGGTACAAATTATTTTAAATGTTTTGTGAAATTCACCAGTGAAGCATCTGGTCCTGAGCTTTACTTTTTTGGGAGAATTTGATTACCAGTTAAATCACCTTTCCTGCTATTGGTCTGTTTGGATGTTCTATTTCTTCATGAAACAGTCTTTTTAGGTTATATGTTTCTAGAAATTTATTTCTCCTAGGTTATCCAATTAATAGATATATAGTTGTTCATTGCAGTTTTTCTACGATCCTTTGTATTTCTGTGGTAGCAGTTCTGTATCTTCTTTTTACTGATTTTAATTATTTTAGTATTTCCTTTTTATTAGTCTGGCTAATGGTTTATCAAGTTTATTTCTCTTTTCAAAAACTAAATCCATTTATCTTTTCTGTTTTATTATTGGTATTTGAAAGATAGAAACACACACACACATACACACACACACAGAATCCATCTGCTGATTCTCTCCCCTAATGTCCACAACAGCCATAGCTGGGTGGTCCAGCCAAACCCAGCAGCCTAGAACTCCATCTGGGTCTCTCATGTGGGTATCAGGAACCCAAGTACTTGAACCATCACCTGCTGCATCCCAGGGAGTATATTAGTAGGAAGCTGGATTAGGAAGTGGAACCTGGACTTGAACCCAGGTACTCCAATATGAGATGCAGGCATCTCAAGTGGAGTCTTAGCTATTGCGCCAAATGCTCACCTCTATCTATTCTATTGTTTCTTTTGTTTTTAATTTATTGCGTCTCTGATCTTTGTCATGTCCACCATCTTCTACTTTTGGACTTTGTTTATTCTTTTTTTTAAAATTTCTTTAAGTTTTTATTTAAGAATGCATTTTTTCATAGATACAACTTTCGGAATATAGTGGTTATTTCCCCCATACCCACCCCCGACCCTGACTCCCATCCCACCTCCCTCTCCCACTCCCATCTCCTTCTTATTTATGGTTCATTTTTAGTTTGATTTTACATACAGAGGACCAACTCCATGTTAAGCATAGATTTCAACAGTTAACTAGTTCCTTGGAGGGTTAAGTTAGGTTGTGCATTTGCTTTAAATCTCAGTCTTCTATCTAATTTTGCTGCAACCTGTAGTTTTGGTAAGGCTTAAGATATTTTTGATTGCTATAATTTCTTCTTTGACCCGTTAGTTTTTCAAGAGCATGTTGTTTAGTTTTCACATGTTTATGAATTTTCCACTGATTTTTTTGATATTTCTACAGTTGCATATCATTGTTGTTCTAAAACCATTTTATATAATATCAATACCATTAAATGTTTAAGATTTGTTTTGTGGTCTAGTATATGATCTAATTTATGATCTAGTTTATGGTTTCTGATGTGTGTTACATGTATGTTTGAGAATATTGGATGGAATGTTCTGTGTATAGTTATTAGGTCTATTTGATCTAAAGTTTAGTTCAATGATTCCTTATTGATTTTCTGTGTGCAGGATATACTCATGTTGAAGATTTTAGGATTAAAACATCCTACTATCATTAGATTGATATTTTATTCTCCCTTAAGGTCTATTAATATTTGCTTTATTAATTTAGGTGCTCATGTACATATATATACATATATATATTTGCTATATACAACTATATATGTTTATATATGTATACATATAATTTTGATGATTTGAATCCATCAGGTGGTTACTTTTGTCTCTTTTTAAAGTTTTTTACTTAAAATCTATTTTATCTAATATAAGTATAGCAAGCCCTGCTCTCAAATGGTTTCTGTTTACATGCCTTATCTTCACTTAAACCTGAAGTGAGATTCCAGTTAGGAGCATGTATTTGGTTCTTAGTATTTAAATCCATTGGTTGGAGAATGACACTACTTAGCATTTAAATTAATTATTAAAGGACAAAAACTTACTATTGCTGCTTTGGTAATACTTATTGACTTGTTTGATAATTCCTTTGGTTCATTTACTCAACTGTGAGATCTTCATTTGTGATCTCATGATTTTCTATCATGGTATGTTTAATTCTTTTCTCTTTATCCTTTGTGTATCTACTAGAAGATTTTGTTTAGTGGCTACCATGAAGCTTACAAAAACATTTTTGAATTGTAATTATATATTTAAACTGATAACATAATTTTGATCACATAGCATAAAAACCTCCACACTTTTGCTCTTTCCCCAATATTTTGTGATTTTTTTTTGACAGGCAGAGTGGACAGTGAGAGAGAGAGACAGAGAGAAAGGTCTTCCTTTGCCATTGGTTCACCCCGCAATGGCCGCTGCAGCCGGTTCACCACGCTGATCCGAAGTCAGGAGCCAGGTGCTTCTCCTGGTCTCCCATGGGGTGCAGGGCCCAAACACTTGGGCCATCCTCCACTGCACTCCCGGGTCACAGCAGAGAGCTGGCCTAGAAGAGGGGCAACTGGGACAGAATCCGGCACCCCGACTGGGACTAGAACCCGGGGTGCCAGTGCCGCAGGCAGAGGATTACTCTATTGAGCCGTGGCACCGGCCTGTGATTTTTACCTTGTAACTCATATTTTTATGTTATATATTCATTGGTAAATTATTAGAACTATAGTTATTTTTAAAACTTTGAGTCTTTACAGTAAATTAAAATTGGTTTACATATCACCAGTAAAATATTGGAGTATTCTGAATTTGACTATATACTTACCTTTACCAGTGCACTTTATACATTCATATAATTTTGTGTTTCTAACAAGCATCATTGCATTTCAGCTTGAAGATTTCTTATAAGGTAGGGCTAGTGATGAGCTCTCTCAGCCTTTATCTGGGAAAGTCTTTAAGTTTCCTTTATTTCCAAGCAATTTTTCCTGGTATAGTATCCTTGGTTGGCAGATTTTTTTCCAGCACTTTGAATATGTCATCTTACACTCTCATGGCCTACAATGTTTCTGGTGAGAAAGTCACTGTTAGACTTAGGGATACTCCCTTGTATATGACAAGAATGTTTTTGTTGCAGCTTTCAGGATCCTCTCTTTGTGTTTTATTTTTAGCAGCTTGATTATAATGTTTTTCAGGAATATTCTGTTTGATTTGAACCCTTTGTGAAGATTTTTAAGCTTCATATACATCGATTCCTGTCTTTCCAATTTTTTTGGAAATTTACAGCTAGTTTTTTTAAATAAGTTTTCTTACCTCTTTTCTTTCTCCTTGTAGTCTGATACTCTCATAATCTATATGTTAGTTCTCTTGATGGTGCTCCATATATTTTAGATAAATTTCTTCATTCTTTTTACTTTTCCTCTTCTGACTTGTCCTTATTGAGTTCATGAATTGTTTCTTATCCTTAATTAAGTCTGTTCCTGTTATGCTCTTTATTCAATCTTTCCTTTCATTCACTGTATTCCTTAATTATAGAATTTTAATTTGACACTTTTCTTCTGATTTCTATTTTTTTGAGTTACTTTTTTGTTCATGTTTTGTTTTCCATCTGATGACATTGAATTATCTATTGGTGTTCTCTTATTGCTCACTGAGCCTTGAAATATTTATTTTGAATAATTTGTCATACAAATTACTGTGTTCATTGGTGGTGCCACCTTTCTTTCTCTTTTTCCTTTTCTTTTCTTTTCTTTTTTTTTTTTTTTGCTTCTTAAGGCTTTTTATGTCTGTCTTTACATTTGAGGAAATAGTTATCTCTTGCAGTCTTTAGTGACTGGAGTAGAAATAAAACACATATAGCCAGCAAAGTTAGGGATTGTGTGGCTCTGTCAAACCTTCTCTATGAATGTGCTTGCTCCATACCTGTTCTCTCTGGATAAGAATTTTTAAGATTATACAGGTTTTCTCAATCCCTTCAAGTCTGCCTAGTTGTTTAGAGTCTCTAACTTATACTCCTAAGGGCCATGTTCTGAAATGCTCAGATTTGTGTACCTTCTTCAAATTCTAAGAAGTGGGCCAGTTGTTTTTGCTTGCTCATGAGCCATCTATGGACACTTACGCTTATCACCTGTGAGGGTGTACATAGGGAACAGGCCACATACAGCAGAGGGTGATGCATGCAGAACACTGATGTTGTTTGTGGGTATTTGGAGGTATAATCTCTAGAAAGGACATTACAAGTGGCTCATGAGTGAACAGCCTAATGTTGTCTGAGCACTGGTTAATAGGATCCTTGGTTCTTTTCTGAATTCCAGGTAATGGTTCCTGTGAATCCTCACTTCTCTTCCTAATTCTCCTACTTCTCCCAACCCTTCAGCTGTTATGATCACTTCAGTGTTCTGTGTTGGTTGAGAAAGCAGTGAATCTCTTGGGAAGTTCATGGCAGAGGAAGTCAGGCACTTGCTTAATACATAGTCCTTTCCCCTGTGGTAGAACTTACTGGCAGAAGGGTCTCAGCACTGAGTTGTGCCACCTTTGGGTAGGATGATACAAGTCAAGTGAAAATGTTCTTTCTCTCATCTATGCATCCATCTTCAGATATTTTATCCCAATGACCTGCTGGAACTTCTCTGTTGGATTCCTGGACTCTTACAAAGATACTCTTATCTGTGGATATTATCAAAACTGATGCTTCTCTGTGGAGAGGATAGTAAATAACACCTACTCCACCATCCTTTTGATGTCACTCAGGTTTAAAATTTATTTTCAATCATTTTTATACTCACAAGAACAAAAATATTTCAAAAGAAAGCTAACATATTTTCAAAAATGTTTATTTACTTGAAAGGCAGAGAAAAGAGAGAAAGAGAGAGAGAATGATTCTTCCATTCACTCACTCCACTCTCCAAATGGTTGCAATGGCTGGAGCTGGGCCTATCCAAAACCAGGAGCCAGGAGCTCCTTCCTGGTCTCCCACATGGGTGCAGGGGCATAAACACATGGGCCATCCTCTGCCGCTTTCCCAAGCACATTAGCAGGGAGCTAGATAAGAAGTGGAGCAGCTTGAGCCTGAACTGGTGCACATATGGGATACTGGCACCTCAGGTAGTGGCCTTACCTGCTAAGCCACAGCACCACCCCTCTAACCATGCTTTTAAAATAGTTTTAAAAGTACCCAGAAGGGGCCAGCACTGTGGCGCAGCAGGTTAACGCCCTGGCCTGAAGTGCCAGCATCCCATATAGGCGCCGGTTCTAGTCCTGGCAGCTCCTCTTCCGATCTGGTTCTCTGCTATGGCCTGGGAAAGCAGTGGAGGATGGCCCAAGTCCTTGGGCCCCTGCACCCGCCTGGGAGACCAGGATAAGCACCTGGCTCCTGGCTTCAGATTGGCGCAGCCTCGGCCTTTGCGGCCAGTTGGGGAGGGAACCAGCTGATGGAAGACCTCTCTCTCTCTCTCTCTCTCTCTCTGTCTCTCCTTCTCTCTGTATAGCCCTTTCAAATAAATAAATAAATCTTTTTTAAAAAGTACCCACACTACAAAGAAATATTGAATATATGAAGCAATGGGTGCTAATTATCCTAATTTGATCATTAAAATCTATGTATGAATCAAAAAGAGTACCCACATAAAATAGGTTAGTGTTTTCTTTCAAATACCCAGAAATTCTACCTCAGCTCTTGTCTTAGGAACAAATAGCACTTTTGTTACATTAATCTTCCTCCACATTCTTATTACTGCTGCTGGTTTCCTTTTTACTGCTGTGAATTATTATTTCTTTCCATACTGTCCAGTCTCAGTATATTCAAAACATTCATTATAGAGTGAAGGTATCTCTCTAAAAACATTGCGTCACTATAAACTATATCTGTGTTGGTGAAAAAATGTGTTTGTATATACAGCTTGGTATACTTCACAATATGGGGTATTTCGCTCAAATGTTTCTGCTCATAGGTCACTCAATAGGCAAGCTGCCTTGGTCAACCAAAGTTATGAAGAAGGAATTTTTCTCCCAGTTCTAGCGAGGGAGCAGCCACGAGGGCACAAATTTAATTCAAAACAGAACCTCAGAGGTATACTTTAGTTGCGAAATTTATGAAGACCATGAATGGGTTTCTTGGGAATGCCTATAAAACAGTGGTTCTCAAAATTGGCCCTGTCTTTGAATCAACCTGGGGAGAAAGTTAAAAGATTTGCAGGCCTCACATGGTTCTTATTTCACATGAATAGGATATTTTTTCTTGCTTCAGTATTCTTATTACTCAGCCTTACAACTTGCTTAGGGGTATTAGGTTTTAAGTTGTTAGCAATTAATTTCTATTGAAGGATTTGACTCATTTCAATTTGCCATAGGTTAGCACTGTCAATAAAAATATAAACATAAATTGTTTTATATTTTGTAGATTCATTTAAAAAAGTAAAAAGAAACAGATGAAAGACATTTAATAATTTAACCTAATATAATCAATAATATAATTCCATCATGTGATTGATGTGAAAGTGTACTCAAATGATTTTTACATTTTTATTCATACAAAATCTATGAAATCCAGTGTGTATTTGACACAGATCATCTCAATTTGGCCTAGTCGTATTTCAAATGCATAACAGCCACATATGTATATATTCTACTCTATTAGTGCAGAACTTGAAGACCTTATTGTGGATATGTAATGCAGTGCTGGCTCTAATCTGCTTGCTTCAAACCTTGATCTGTTTTTTTAAATATATATCATTCCTGCAAATCTGTAGCAAAGTGGCATTTTAATCATGTTTTAGCTAAAAAGAGGTCCTTCATGGAACATGAAATGGTTACCAGAGCATTTCATATACAGTGTCAAAAACTTTCCCCAAGAAGTAGTAGCTTTTCCATTTTATTTATTGGCCCTTTTTCTGTACTATGTAGATAAATGATGCTTTAAATGTATATCAGATATACAATTAAAACTGATTTCTTTCTTAGATAAAACAAATTTACAATAGGATACATATTTCTAACATCAGGCAGAGATTAGTAGTTCATAGAAAAATCATGTGTAAGTAGAAGCAGCATTAGGTGAGTGTGGAGGGACTAAACAAAAGGTTATAGCCCAAAGGGGCATGATTTGGAGTGATAGGATATTTAAGGTATATAGAATATATAAGGAAAAGGTGCTGAGTATATAGTTATCTATATTAGAATGGGTTGATATACTTATTAAAATCATTGTATTCAAAGAAAAATTTTGTGATAACAGATAAGCATTGAGGATATTTATATTAGAATGGATCTTTATACATAAAATCATTGTATTTAAAGAAACAGTGTGGGCAGAGAATTTCTTAAATATAGGAATGAATTTCATGGTAAACCCAGTGATTTATATAAAATAAAATATTATAATAAAGCAGCAACATCAAGCCATGTATTTTGGCATCTCCAAAGCTCATTTTCATAATTTTTTAAAATTTTTATTTAATAAATATAAATTTCCAAAGTACAGCTTTTGGATTACAGTGGCTTCCCCACACCCCCATAACCTCCTGCCCACCCGCACCCTCCCATCTCCCGCTCCCTCTCCCATTCCATTCACATCAAGATTCATTTTCAATTATCTTTATATGCAGAAGATCAATTTAGTATATATTAAGTAAAGATTTCAATGGTTTGCACCCACACAGAAACACAAAGTATAAAGTACTGTTTGAGTACTGGTTATACCATTGATTGACATAGTACAACACATTAAGGACAGAGATCCTACATGGGGAATAAGTGCACAGTGACTCCTGGACTCCTGTTGTTGACTTAACAATTGACACTCTTGTTTATGAAGTCAGTAATCATCCGAGGTTCTTCATGAGTTGCCAAGGCTATGGAAGACTTTTGAGTTTGCCAACTCTGATCTTATTTAGATAAGGCCACAGTCAAAGTAGAAGTTCTCTGTTCCTTTCAGAGAAAGTTAGCTCCTTCTCTGATGGCCCGTTCTTTCCGCTGGGATCTCACTTGGAGAATACTTTCATTTAGGTGTGTGTGTGTGTGTGTGTGTGTGTTTTGTTTTGTGTTTTTTTTTTTGTTTGTTTGTTTTTGTTTTTTTTTTTTTTTGCCACAGTGTCTTGACTTTCTGGCCTGAAATTCTCTCATGGGCTTTGTAGCCAGATCTGAATACCATAAGGGCTGATTCTGAAGGCCAGAGTGCTGTTTAGGACATCTGCCATTCTATGAGTCTGCTGTGTATCCATCCCGCTTCCCATGTTGGATCATTCTCTCTTTTTTAATTCTATCAGTTATTATTAGCAGACAGTAGTCTTGTGTATGTGATCCCTTTGATTCTTAATCCTATCATTATGATCAATTATGAACTGACCTGATCACTTTGACTAGTGAGATGGCATTGGTACATGCCACCTTGATGGGATTGAATTGGAAACCCCATGCACATTTCTCACTCTGTCGTTCAGGGCAAGTCTGATTGAACATGTGCCAAATTGTACATCTCCTCCCTCTCTCACTCCCACTCTTATATTTAACAGGGATCACTTTTCAGTTAAATTTAAACACCTAAGAATAATTGTGTGTTAATTGAAGAGTTCAACCAATGGTATTAAGTAGAACAAAAAAAATACTAAAAGGTATAAAGTAGTAAGTTGTTCCTCGACAGTCAGGACAAGGGCTGATCAAATCACCATTTCTCATAGTGTCCATTTCACTTCAACAGGTTTCCTTTTTGGAGCTCGGTTAGTTGTCATCGATCAGGGAGAACATATGATATTTGTCCCTTTGGGACTGGCTTAATTTACTCAGCATGATGTTTTCCAGATTACTCCATTTTGTTGCAAATGACCGAATTTCATTGATTTTTATTGCTGTATAGTATTCTATAGAGTACATATCCCATAATTTCTTTATCCAGTCTACAGTTTTTTTTTTAACTTTTATTTAATGAATATAAATTTCCAAAGTACAGCTTATGGATTACAATGGCTTCCCCCCCCATAACTTCCCTCCTACCCGCAACCCTCCCCTCTCCTGTTCCCTCTCCCTTTCCATTCACATCAGTTCATTTTCAATTCTCTTTATATACAGGAGATCAAGTTTGTATATATTAAGTAAAGATTTCAGCAGTTTGCACCCACACAGAAACACAAAGTGAAAAATACTGTTTGAGTACTTGTTATAGCATTAAATCACAATGTACAGCACGTTAAGGACAGAGATCCTACATGAGGAGTAAGTGCACAGTGGCTCCTGTTGTTCACTTAACAAAATGATACTCTTGTTTATGGCATCAGTAATCACCCTAGGATCTTGTCATGAGTTACCAAGGCTGTGGAAGCCTTTTGTGTTCACTGACTCTGATCATATTTAGACAAGGTCAAAGTCAAAGTGGAAGTTCTCTCCTCCCTTCAGAGAAAGATACCTCCATCTTTGATGACCTGTTCTTTCCACTGGGATCTCACTCGCAGAGATCTTTCATTTAGGTTTTTTTTTTTTTTTTTTTTTTTTCCCAGAGTGTCTTGGCTTTCCATGCCTAAAATACTCTCATGGGCTCTTCAGCCAGATCTGAATGCCTTAAGGGGTGATTCTGAGGCCAGAGTGATGTTTAGGGCATCCGCCATTCTATGAGTCTGCTGTGTATCCTGCTTCCCATGTTGGATCGTTCTCTCCCTTTTTTTTATTCTATCGGTTAGTATTTTCAGTATCCAGTCTACTGTTGATGGGCATTTAGGTTGATTCCAGGTCTTAGCTATTGTGAATTGAGTTGCAATAAAAATTGAGGTGCAGACAGCTCTTTTATTTGCCAATTTAATTTCCTTTGGGTAAATTCCAGGGAGTGAGATCGCTGGGTTATATAGTAAGGTTATATTCAGGTTTCTGAGGAATCTCCAGACTGATTTCCATAGTGGCTTAACCAATTTGCTTTCCTACCAACAGTGGGTTAGTGTCCCTTTTTCTCCACATCTTTGCTAGCATCTGTTGTTGGTAGATTTCTTTATGTGAGCCATTCTAACTGGGGTGAGGTGAAACCTCATTGTGATTTTGATGTGCATTTCCCTGATTGCTAGTGATCTTGAGCATTTTTTTCATGTGTCTGTTGGCCATTTGGATTTCCTCTTTTGAAAAAGGTCTATTGATTTCCTTCGCCCATCTCTTAAGTGGGTTTTTTTTTTTGTTGCTGTGGAGTTTTTTGATCTCTTTGTAGATTCTGATTATTAATCCTTTTTCTGTTGCATAGTTTGCAAATATTTTTTTTCCCATTCTGTCGGTTGCCTCTTCACTTTCCTGACTGTTTCTTTTGCAGTACAGAAGCTTCTCAATTTGATGCAATCCCAAATGTTAATTTTGGCTTTGACTGCCTGTGCTTCCAGGGTATTTTCCAAGAAGTCCTTGCCAGTGCCTACATCTTGCAGGGTTTCTCCAATGTTCTCTAATAATTTGATGGTGTCAGGTTATAGATTTAGGTCTTTAATCCCTGTTGAATAGATTTTTGTGTAAGATGTAAGGTAGGGGTCTTGCTTCATGCTTCTAAGATCAATCCCATTCACAATACCTACAAAAATAATCAAATACCTTGGAATAAACTTAACCAAGGACGTTAAACATCTCTATGATGAGAATTACAAAATCTTAAAAAAATTGAAGAGGATACCGAAAAATGGAAAAATCCTCCATGCTCATGGATTGGAAGAATCAACATCATCAAAATATCCATTCTCCCAAAAGCAATTCATAGATTCAGTGCGATACCAATCAAAATACCAAAGACATTCTTTGCAGATCTGGAAAAAATGATGCTGAAATTCATATGGAGGCACAGGAGACCTCGAATAGCTAAAGCAATCTTGTACAACAAAAACAAAGCCGGAGGCATCACAATACCAGATTTCAGGACATACTACAGGGCAGTTGTAATCAAAACACCATGGTACTGGTACAGAAACAGATGGATAGACCAATGGAACAGAATGGAAACACCAGAAATCAATCCAATCATCTACATCCAACTTATATTTGATTAAGGATCTAAAACTAATTCCTGGAGCAAGGACAGTCTATTCAATAAATTGTGCTGGGAAAACTGGATTTCCACATGCAGAAGCATTATGTTTTGTAAAGTTAGTTTATTTTAGGGGTTTTCACCAAAAGAGAACATTGCTGTTTTACAAGTAGACCAACCTGACTGCCCAAAATTATACGAGTAAGAGCAGACTAAGAATAATCATAGTCATGCAAAAATTATGACTTACTGAATGTCCTTTAACCAAATCACAAACAAACCGCATTGTCCATTAATATTCATGCCAAATTGCAAGGGACAGAGAGATGAAATGCAGAAGACAGGGGAGAGTAAAAAATATAGAAAACTCTAATACTGGGAAATAAGAATGCGAAATTCCATGAAAAATCCAAAGAAAGATTTATGGTAAAATATAAAAATAAATCAAAGAAAAACTATGTGTATTTCTGATGGGATGCTTGTGATTGTGAGTAACAGAAGCTTCACTTCAGGCTGTTTTAAACAATGAAAAAAATGTATTGATGAAACCTAGTTGGAAAAATCTAGGGGCAGGGCTGCAGGCAGAGTTTTATTAGGCCTCTAGCTTACATTCTCTTGATTCTTTCAGCTCTTTGCTCTTCCTCATGTTACAATTGTTTTTAAGATGTTCTTCCTCACTGCAGCAAAATGGCAACAGCAGGTACAGAATTTACAGTAGCACACCACACATTTAAATGGAAGTCCTGTGGTTCATTTGGAACCAATCTAAACTGATCATGGTTTCTAGAGGAATACTGTACATTTATTGCTTTAGGAGAGGGTTATTGACTATCCAAAATTTATTTGAAGTTGCTGGAGAAGTGCCATTGTGCTGAATGGATTGTGCTTCTTAATGTTCACTGCTGTCATGAAGGTCAGTCACACCCTAATTGAGAGGCTGTCTAACAGTGAGGGAAACATGGAATGGATCTTGAGGAAACAAAAAACAAAAACCATGAAACACCACTGCTTTACTGGACTGCATAAAGAAAATGTGATATGTGTGCACATGTTTGTGTGTGTGTACATACATACCCAATGGAATGCTACTTAGCCATTAAAATTATGAAATCTTGACATTGGCAACAAATGTATGGAACTGGAAATCATTATGCTAAGTGAAATAATCCAAGCCCAGAAAGGCACATAATCACATGTTTTATCTCATATGTGGAAGTTAAAATATAGAGAGTGTAAAAATTGAGTGGATTTCAGATTATTTGAAATAGAGAGAATTATAAATTTGGTTTTCAGGGGCCAGCATTGTGTTGTAATGGGCTAAGCCTCCACCTGTGCATGGTGCCAGCATGCCCATATGGGCACCAGTTCTAGCACCAGCTGCTCCTCTTTTGATCCAGCTTTCTGCTGTTACCAGCGAAAGCAGTAGATGTCCAAGTACTTGGGCCCCTGCACCTGCATGGGAGACCTGGAGGAAGCTCCTGGCTCCTGGCTTTGGATGGGTTCAGCTTCAGTTTTTTTCAAATGTTTAGGTCTTATATTTAAGAGAACATGAGATATTTGTCTTTCTGTATCTGAGTTATTTCACCCAATGTTGATGTCCTCCAGTTCCAATCATTTTGCAGTATATGGTAGTATTTATTTTTTATAGATGACTAATATAGCATTATGTATATATCCACATTTTCTTTATGCTTTCATCTGATGATGAACACCTTGGTTGATTCCATATTTGGACTATTGTGAACTGTACTGCTTTAAACATGGTGAAGCATGTATCTCTCTTTTATTTATTTATTTTTTTGAACAGGCAGAGTGGACAGTGAGAGAGAGAGACAAAGGTCTTCCTTTTTCCGTTGGTTCACCCCTCAATGGCCGCTGCGGCCGGCGCACCACGCTGATCCGAAGCCAGGAGCCAGGTGCTTCTCCTGGTCTCCCATGCGGGTGCAGGGCCCAAGCACTTGGGCCATCCTCCACTGCACTCCCTGGCCATAGCAGAGAGCTGGACTGGAAGAGGAGCAACCGGGACAGAATCCAGTGCCCTGACTGGGACTAGAACCTGGTGTGCCGGCACCGCAGGCGGAGGATTAGCCTAGTGAGCTGCGGTGCCGGCCAACACAGGTATCTCTTTGATACAATGAGTTTATAATTTTTAGGTATATACCTAATAGTGGGATTATTGGATCATTTGGCAAGTCTATTTCTAGTTAAAAAAATTTCTGTAATGTTTTCCACGGTGGCTATACTAATTTATGCTCCCACTAACAGTATGTATCTGTTCTTTCTCAACATTCTCACAAACATTTGTTGTTCTCTGTCTTTGGATAATAACCATTCTGATAGGGGTGAGATGATATATCATTGTGGTTTTTATTATTGTTTTTAATAGAAAACTTTTATTTAATAAATATAGATTTTTAAAGTACAACTTTTGGATTACAGTGGTTCTTCCACGCAAAACCACCCTCCCACCTGCAACCATCCCATCTCCTACTCCCTCTCCCATTCCATTCTTCATTAAGATTAATTGTTGATTATCTTTATATAGAGAAGATCAACTTAGTATATAGTAAGTGTAGATTTCAACAGTTTGCACCCACACAGACACACAAAGTATAAAGTACTGTTTGAAGACTAGTTTTACTGTTCATTCTCATAGTACAACACATTAAGGACAGAGGTCCTGCATGGGGAGCAAGTGCACAGTGATTCCTGTTGTTGATTTAACTCATTGTGGTTTTGATTTGTGTTTCTCTGATGCCTAGTAATAACAAGCATTTTTTTCATATATTTGTTAGCTAATTATATTTCTTCTTTTGAGAACTGTCTATACAGGTCCTTTGCCTGTTTCTTAACTGGATTGGTTGTTTTCAAATTCTTGAGTTTTTCTGAGTTGCTAATATACTCTGGATATTCATCCTTTGTCAGACAAATGGCTTGCAAATAGTTTCTCCCATTCTGTCAAATGTCTCTTCAGTCTATTGACTGTTTCGTTTGCTGTGCAGAAACTTCTGAGTTTGATATAGTTTCATTTGTGTTTTGTTTTTGTTGTCTGTGCTTTTAGCTTTTTTTCAAGAGGCCATCACCTATGTCAATGCCTTGAAGTGTTTCTCCTACAGTTTCCTATGGCAATTTCAGTTTCAGGTCTTACCTTTAGGTCTTTGATCCATCTTGAGTTTTATTGAAAGGTAGGGATCTGATTTCATTCTTTTACATATATATGTCCAGTTTTCCAAGCCCCATTATTAAAGAGAGTGTCCTTTCTCCCATGTACTTTTGTCATAAATAGGTTGTCAGTATGTATGTGGATTTTCTGGGCTCTCTATTCTGTTCCATTTGCTATGTGCCAGTTTCTATTCCAGTACCATGCTATTTTAATTACTATGTTTTTTTTTTTTTTTTTTTTTTTTGACAGGCAGAGTTAGACAGTGAGAGAGAGATAGAGAGGAAGGTCTTCCTTCCGTTGGTTCACCCCCGAAATGGCCCATACGGGCAGCGTGCTGTGCCAATCTGAAGCCAGGAGCCAGGTGCTTCTCCTGGTCTTCCATGCGGGTGCAGGGCCCAAGCACTTGGGCCATCCTCCACTGCACTCCTGGGCCACAGCAGAGAGCTGGACTGGAAGAGGAGCAACTGGGATCGAATCCGACGCCCCAACCGGGACTAGAACTCTGTGTGCCAGCGCCGCAGGCAGAGGATTAGCCTAGTGAGCCGCAGCGCCGGCCAATTACTTTGGTTTGTAGTAAGCTGTGAAATCAGATATTGTGATGCCCCAGCTTCATTTTGTTTGTTTTGCTCAGGGGTACTTTGACTATTCTTCGTCTTTTGTGATCCCATTTTAATTTTAGGATTTTCCCCCTAATTTTGTAAAGAATGTCATTGGCATTGAAAGAGATTTCATTGAATCTGTAGATTTTTTTAGATGGTTTAGATATTTTAATGATATTAATTCTTCCAATCCATGAATAAGGAATATTTTTCCCTTTTTTGTGTCCTTGATGATTTCTTTCTTCAGTGTGTTTATAATCTTCATTGTAGAGATCTTCCACTATTTTGGTGAAATTTATTTCTAAATATTTGATTGTTTTTTGACTTTTGTGAAGGGAAATTCTTTATTTCTCTTTTGAGCAGATCATTATGAGTGTATAAACTTGCTACTATTGTTTACATGTTGATAAGATATTAAAGTAAAATTCAATTTAAAAAAATTTCTCAGACAACACACAAAAAAATCACTCTGTACACCATAAGCTTGTATAATTATTATTTAAAAAAACTTAGTCATTTTTTAAAAGATTTATTTATTTACTTGAAAGGCATAGCTCCACAGAGAGAGAGAGAGACAGAGAGAGAGAAGTTTTCCATCTGCTGGTTCGCTCCCCAAATGATCGCAACAGTTGGAGCTGAGCCTATCTGAAGCTAGGGGCCAGGAGCTTCTTTCAGGTGTCCCATGCAGGTTCAGGGGCCCAGGCACTTGGACCATCTTCTGCTTTCCCAGGCCATCAGCAAGGAACTGGATAGGAAGTGGAGCAGCTGCGACTCAGACCGGCACCCATATGGGATGCGGGTGCCACAGGTGGATGCTTAACCTCCTACGCCACAGTGCCAGCCCCAATGAAATATTTTAATAAAAATATTTCCATTGTATATGATGGAATTGGTATTTCAAATTAGGAAAGGATTGACTGTTGAATATGTATTCTGAAGATAATTAACGATTTAGAAATAAATCGGTATCCTACTTCACTCTGAAATAAGAATACATTTCAGTAGATTAAGTCTCTTTTTTTAAAAGATTTATTTTATTTTATTTGAAAAGTAGAGTTACAGAGAGGCAGAGGCAGACAGAGAAAGAGAGAGATAGAGACAGAGAGAGAGAGAGAGAGACAGATAGCTTACATCTGCTGGTTCACTCCCAGATGGTCACAACGGCCGGAGCTGAGCTGATCCAAAGCCAGGAGTCAGGAGCCTCCTCTGGTCCCCCACGTGGGTGCAGGGGCCCAAGGACTTGAGCCATCTTCTATTGCTTTCCCAGGCCATAGCAGAGAGCTGGATCGGAAGTGGAGCAGCTGAGACTTGAACCCACACCAATATGTGATGCCAGCATTGCAGGTGGTGGCTTTACCAGTTATGCCACAGCTCTGGCCCCAATTAAGTCTTTAATGTAAAATTGAAAAGTATAACAAAGCTTTGGGGAATGCTTTTTTTTTAACTTTTATTTAATGAATATAGATTTCCAAAGTACAGCTTATGGACTACATTGGCTCCCCCCCCCGCCGATGACATCCCTCCCACACGCAACCATCCCCTTTCCCACTCTCTCTCCCCTTCCATTCACATCAAGATTCATTTTCAATTTTCTATATATACAGAAGATCAGTTTAGTATACATTAAGTAAAGATTTCAACAGTTTGCACCCACATAGAAACACAAAGTGAAAAATACTGTTTGAGTACTCGTTATATCATTAAATCTCAATGTACAGCACATTAAGGACAGAGATCCTGCATGAGGAGTAAGTGCAGAGTGACTCCTGTTGTTGACTTTACAAATTGACACTCCTGTTTATGGCATCAGTAATCTCCCTATGCTCCAGTCATGAGTTTCCAAGGCTATAGAAGCCTTTTGAGTTCTCTGACTCTTATCTTATTTAGACAAGGTCATAGTCAAAGTGGAAGTTCTCTCCTCCCTTCATCCTCACTTCAGAGAAAGGTACCTCCTTCTTTGATGACCCGTTGTTTCCACTGGGATCTCACTCACAGAGATCTTTCATTTAGGTGTTTTTTTTTTTTTTTCTTGCCAGAGTGTCTTGGCTTTCCATGCCTGAAATACTCTCATGGGCTTTTCAGCCAGATCCTAATGCCTTTAGGGCTGATTCTGAGGCCAGAGTGCTGTTTAGGACATCTGCCATTCTATGAGTCTGCTGTGTATCTCGCTTCCCATGTTGGATCGCTCGGGGAATGCTTTAATAATGGACTCAAGAAGGCATTTCTAAGCATAATGTGAAACCAAAATTTTTTTTAAAAAAAAGGTCAAACATTTAAGAACATAAAATTATATTTTTCTCATAGGTAAAATACCATAAGCAGAGTTAAAAGAAATGACTATCTAGGAAAATCATTTTGTGATATAGACCAGGGAAAATGTTAATATCAATTACTACATGAAAGGACTTCAAAAAGTTCATGGAGAAATACAATTAAAAGATTAGTTTATTTTGGTTCAAAAATTTTGAAATGTAATACATTACCATTTAGAAGACAATAGTTGGAAAACATATACCATATTCTGTGTCCTAATCTCTTCTACAAATATATTTACCTGTCTCTTTTCTTCTCCGATCTTTTTCTTTAAGGATTTAATTTATTTATTTGAAGTCAGAGTTACACAGGGAAAGGAGAGGCAGAGAGAGAGAGGAGAGGTTTTCCATCCACTGTTTCACTCCCCAAATGGCCACAACGGCCGGAGCTGTGCCAAACTGAAGCCAACAGAGCCAGGAGCTTCTTCTGGGTCTCCCACGTTGGGTGCATGGGCCCAACGACTTGGGCCATCTTCTACTGCTATCCCAGGCCATAGCAGAGAGCTGGATCAGAAGAGGAGCAGCCAGGACTAGAACCAGCACCCATATGGGATGCTGGCGCTTCAGGCCAGGGCTTTAACCTGCTGTGCCACAACGCCAGCCTCTCTTCTCTGATCTTGATATTATTTCAGTTGAGTAGACGTGGCAGCAGAGGAAAGTTTTTTCATTATATGCGTGTTCCATGAATTTTGGAAGACTCTACATATCAAATGTCTATTTCCTCTTATGCTTTTTGGTGGTTGTCCTTTAATTATTATTTTAATTGTGCATATTTGTGAGGTACATTGTGGTAACTCAATATATGTAGTTGATGTGTGAAGATAAAATCAGGTAAGTTATCATTTCTATTTACTTAAAGATTTTCTATTTACTTAAAATTTTTTAAGAAAAATTCTAGATTAACATGTAATAATTGTTCATATTTATAGGGTACAGTGTAGTACTTCAATAAATATATACAAAGATTACTGCTCACAGAAGTGTAGGTAAGCTTTCCCTCTTTGTTATTATTTTCGGATTGGAACCTCTGAGCGTCTCTCTTCTATTTGCTTAGGAAATATATAATACACTGTTTCTCACTATAGTCTCTGCATTGTGCTGTGGAACATGAGAATTTATTCCTTCTATCGAACTGTGTTTTGGTTCCCATTATTCAACCTCCCCATATTCTTCCCTCCCTCTATCCTTCCCATTCCCTAGTATCACTTATTCTATGTTCACATCAACTTTTTTTTTTAATCAGATTTCTCTGGCCATTAGTGAGTTTTCAATTTGTATTGTTAGACTGCATCTATTTGTGTTGTTAAACACACATATATTTGTATCGTTAAACTGCTAGATAACATGTGAAGACTAAGAGACTTCTCTAGGGTAATTATGTTTTGGCTTTTTTCCTCTTCTATAAAAAGCAGAATTTATCCTGGATTTATGTTTTATCCATATATTTCATGTGCCACTTATTGTTGCTTCATATCATTAATTTTGCAGAACCAACGTTAAAGATATTTTTGCCTATGAAAACAAACAAACAAACAAACAATCCAGGCTACTAATTAAACGTTACTTCTACCAGAGAGTAGTGGCTGCATTATTCTGGCAATAACACTGTAAATCACAGGTATATTTAACACTACTTGATAGCTCATTTCAATACTTTGTTGAAGCTGAAACTATTAAAGTAGTTACAGAATAGATTTTAATAAGAAAATATTCTGAACACCCATTTACAAATTCAGCACTGAAAACTTGTCTTGAGAACCTGCATCCCAATAATCAGGGCCTGATTCTTCTGTGTTTACCACTGTGAAAATATGTTACTACTGTTATGTATACCGTGCTAATGTAAGAGAATTTTACAATTTTTCATCTCTTTTTAACTATGAAAAAGTTTCAATGTTAACCTTTTAAAGGTGATTCTATCCAGTGTCTACTTTTATTATCTGTGAGCCAGAAGTGATTTTAGTGTCTAGGATTTAAGTTTCTAGGAGAAAATAATGGCTGATGGGAAAGCTATCTTTGTGCAGGTGACAACACCTATTTGTATATACCACTTAGTGCATCCACCATAGATAAGACCTTGCTTTGAGTTAACAACAATTTATAACTTTGAAATCAGTTTGTGTCCAAATAAGCATAGCTATCACTACAAAATTCTACAAAATTGTGCCTAGAGTGATAAAATCATAGCATATATATGTATAATTTTTTCCTATTGTTTTAGGCTAGTTCACTATACATTTAGAAGAAAAATACAATATATTATTCTTATGTTTAGAAACATGAATAAACTTATTGCTAGCCTCATTCTACACAGGCATGGAAATATTAAATATTCTTTTCAGAAACTGGTATTGCACCTAAGGGAAGTTTAAATGTATCTCATTAAACTATCTACTGATATTAATGAGCTATTTCTGCAAAGTGAAATTTTTATAGGTATAATTTCAAATTTTGTAATAGAGCTGATCACAAAATAAACACTATTTACTAGTATGGAATATATACTACACTTTGGAGTGATTGCTAAGATAATTAGTTTATTTGATATTGTAACTAGATCTGAATCAATAGTAAACGGCTGAAGGAAATCTTCAGTGAATTCATAGAAGAAGCAGAATATGAATAATTTGGGGTAAGAACAGTTATTTATTTTAAATATATATAGCTGCAGATAAAGTTGTATCTACCATTTGTTTGTGTTATAAGCACTAAATGTGGAGCAGTCACTGGACTAACAGCTTTATTTGCATTAGTACATTTAATGTTTGTAACAGTGATTTGTGTGGGAATTAGAACCCAGAGCTAACTGAAAAGCCTAGGCACGTTGCCATTACAGGCACAACCAAATTTTTAAATCCCACAAGTACAGAGGGTTTTAATATTCTTTAAAGCTTGAATTCTAGGAGAGAATCTGAAAGATGTAGCAAAGAGAATTCTTTCCAGTTTGGCTTCAGGAAACAAATGCAGAAAAAAGTGCTCCTTTTATCTTTCAAATAAGTGAATTATGAATGCACATTATTATGCTATCAATGTCATTCTGCTTTTGATTCCATTTGATTTTTATCTCACACTAAATGGAATACAGGGGAAAAATCATAGATTCCAATTTCCCATTTTGACCTCAAGAGGCGAGTTTTGGAATATAATTTAGATTTTCTCACTGTAGCCCTTAAAATGTCTTTAAAATTGAACAGAATTTGTTACTTTATTTCCAGACCTCTCATGCTAAGGGAAATAAGGATTTTAAAAATTAAATATATTCCAAATTATTGTGAAAGGGGGCAGAAACTTTGCCCAGTTGCTAAGTTGCTGGTTCGGTTGCCCCTGTCCCATATCAGAGTGCCTGGGTTCGATTTGGGACCCTGGCTCCTGGTTCCTCAGTCCAGCTTCTTGATACTGTGGATGCTGAGAGGTCCAGTAACTGGGAGACTCCACCCAAGTGGAGACCTAGATTGAGTCCCTGGTTCCTGGCTTCAGTGTGGCCCTGCCTTGGCTATTGTAGTCATTTTGGAAGTGAGCTAGCAGATGGGTAATCTGTATGTCTGTCTGTCTCTCCATCTGATACTCTGTTTCTCAAAAAGAGAAAAAAATGTGTGGCTCATGACTAGTTCAAACTAGAGCTAAGTCACTAATTTGCTTTGATTTTTTAATATCATGATGTGTTAATATCATTGCAGGGATTTAGTATTTGGCCTCCAAATGAAGCTATACATAAAATTATTGGTTTTGTTCAATATTTTCTTTTTAAAAATATTTATTTATTTATTTGAAAGGCAGAGTTACAGAGAAGCAGAGGTAGAGAGAGAGAAAGAGAGAGGTCTTCCATCCACTGGTTCACTCCCCAGATTACCGCAATTGTGTCCATATGGGATGCTGGCATTACAGGCCGTGTCTTTACCTGCTACACCACAGTGCCAGCCCCTCAATATTTAATTTAATTTTAATTTTATTAATATAAATATAACAGATATCATGTATTTAATAGATATAATTCTAAGAAGATAATATTTGCCTCCCTCTTTCAGTTCCTTCTCCTTCTTTCCTGTTTGTTCCTTTAATTTTGCAATAGAATAACTTGAACTTACTTTTTTTTTTTTTTGAAGAGATTCTTTATTTGTTTGAGAGTAGAGTTACAGACAGTGAGAGGGAGAAACAGAGAGAAAGGTCTTCCTTCCGTTGGTTCACTCCCCAAATGGCACAACGGCAGAGCTGTGCCGATCCGAAGCCAGGAGCCAGGAGCTTCTTCCCCGTATCCCATATGGTTGCAGGGGCCCGAGGGCTTGGGCCATACTCCACTGCTTTCCCAAACCACAGCAGAGAGCTGGATTAGAGGAGGAGCAGCTGGGACTCAAACAAGCGCCCATATGGGATGCTGGCATCGCAGGTGGAGGATTAACCCACTGCGCCATGGCGTTGGCCCCTCAACTTACTTTTTAATCACAGGTTTAATGTGCACTGCTAATCTAAATGTTCAACAAGAGTAGAAAGATGATTTTAGAAAGACAAGAGGTAAAAACAATAATCAAATAAGATGTCAGTTTTATTCTTAAAGTGACTGAATAATTTCTTAAGCACCTTAAATACCTAGTACAAGGTAGTGAACATTTTTATTCTTATTAAGTCACACTATTTTTTAAAGTAGAGAAAATAGTGGCAGGCACTGTGGCAAAATGTCTAAAGCCTACAGTGCCGACATCCCATGTGGGCACTGGTTCGAGTCTCATCTATGCCGTTTCCAATCCAGCTCTCTGTGATAGCCTGGAAAAGCAGTAGAGGATAGCCCAAGTCCTTGGGCCCCTTACCCATGTGGGAGACCTGGAAGAAGCTCCTGGCTGCAGATTAGCCCAGCTATGGCTGTTGTGGCGATTTGGGGAATGAACCAGTGGATGTAAGACTTCTCTCTCTCTCCTTCTCTATCTGCCTCTTCCTCTCTCTAACTCTGCCCTTCAAATAAATAAAGAAATCTTTTTTAAAAAAAGAGAAAATAATTGTAAAAAATTAAACAGCTTTACATAGCTACTGTTACTTTATGTGTTCTAGATCTAGCCTTTTCTATCTATACATGTTCATGTTTCCACAGTTATGATTGTATATACCTTACCAAAAGCCAGATTATGTTTTAAATAAATTATATTCTAGATAAAATAAAAATGGCCTTTAGTGATTTTACAACTTTTTCTCTATACACGTCTCTGTGGCAGATGATATATATGTTTATAAATTCTACGTATAATTGAATGCTACTATAGTCCAGGAATTGTGTTCAGAGTTTGCTTCATAATTTTCAAGACCTAACACTGAAAGAAAGCTGTTTTCCGTAGTGGTTCATCACTTCTCATTTCCACCAGCAATATGTGAGAGTTCCAGTTTCTGAACATTCTTGCCAGTACTTGTTACAGTCGATAATTTCTATTTTAACCATTTTAGTGGGTGTGAGGTAGCGTATCATTAAAGTTTCAGTATCATTTCCCTAATGACTGATGTTTAACATGTTTTCATGTTCTTGTTGACCACTTAAAAATCTTGTTTGAAAAAATATGTTAAAATCCTTTGCCTAATTTTTAAATTTGGGTAATTATGTTTTTAATTGTTAAGTTACAAAAGTCCTTTATACATTCTACATACAAGTTTCTTATCGGGAGATGGGAGGGGTGCGGGTTGGAGGGAAGTTACGGGGTGGAAAAGCCATTGTAATCCATAAACTGTACTTTGGAAATTATATTTACTAAATAAAAGTTTAAAAAAAATTGGTAGAATTAAAAAAAAGAAAAAGGATATACATATATTTTCTCCCAGGCCACAGATTGCTTTTTATAATTTCTGGTGATATCATTTTAAATCACAAAGATTTCTAAATTTGATGAATTGGAACTAGAATTTTTTCATGAATGTTTTTAAAAAAAATTGCAGATAAAAGGTCCCTGATGCTTCAAAAACCCTCTGAAACTTTTACTGAACTGTTCAAAAATGCTAACAGATGCTACCTTGGCCTCAAACTCATTTCCTCCTATTTTCTAGTTGATAAACAGATTTCAGATGATGACCAAAATAGAGAAGGTGGGGTAGAGGAAACTCAATGAAAAAAAAAAAAATAGCAGAACAAGCCACAGAACCTTGGGAGTATAGAGTGAAAAATTCTAATTCCCACATTCATTTTTTTAAGATTTATTTATATGAAAGTGCAAGAGAGAGAGAGAGAGAATCTTTCTGTTTGTTGGTTCACTCCCCAAATGGCCACGACCATTTGCCATTTGGACTAGTTCAAGCTGAAGCCAGGAGCCTAGAACTCTACATGGATGTCCTACCCGGGTGGCAGGGGCCCAAGCACTTGGGCCATCTTCCACTGCCTCTTCAGGCACATTGGATGGGAACTAAACCGGAAGTGGAGGAGCAGGGACTCAAGCCAGAGTTCCGATATGGAATGATGGCACAACAACAAAGCTCTTGCTTAACCTGCTGTGCTACAATGCTGGCCCTGGTCCCAAATTTTTAAATTCAGCATTCATTAAATTTAAAAATTAAAAGCAGTCACAGAGATTTAATATCTGAAGCCATTATCATATGAGGGGGTCTTCAAAAAGTTTATAGAAAATGCGTATCATGACACAACTATTCATGGATTTCATTTTTTAGAGGAAATTAAACATCTTTTAATTCCATTTTTTTCTTGAACTTTTGGGAGTACTCTCATATGTGGAGACTTTGAGAATGAAATGAAGTGAACTTGCCATTAGATTAAAACAATTATCAGTCAGATACTTAAAGATGGGAAGGATAAAAACAAATCAATTTGAGAGTAAAAGATCTCACTTATCGTATTTTATCCATTCTTTGCATTACAAACTTGATTACTTTTCTTAATGAGGAATCTCCCTGGATTCTACTCTAGCTTATTTTGGCAGCCAAATGGGTATAAACAGATATTTCATTGTAATTTTTGTATGCCTCTGTACTAGTGAATTTAAATGTCATTACATTTTGTGGTCTGATTACTTGTATTTTCTTTATTGTGAAAATTTTTATCTATGTAGATTATTACCAAGTACGAAATATGTAAGATGAAAGAAGTCTACAAGAATTGGACATAACTTTATTTTTCATTTATTCTTGAAGTACCTGCCAAAGATTCTTCTTTGGAGGTTTCATAGGTTTTGTTTTTAAAGAGTAAAGCCTTCATTGATTTTGTAGAAATGATATATTCATATCATAAAACTTTTAAAAACACAGAAAATTCAAAGAAGTAAGCAAAACTCATTCTGAATCCTACTACCTTGAAATATCCATTATTAATATTTGTATACTAGAATTTTTTCATGAATGTTTTTAAAAAATTGCAGATAGAAGGAACCTGCTGCTTAAAGACCTTTTGACGCTTTTAATGAAGTGTTCAAAAAGCTGTCGATTTGGGAATTATCAATTCCCAACTTGACTCTCACTGGGATTAAACATGACAATAGGTCTGCTGATTTCATCATCATTTAAAAAAATCATCTATTATTTTTCACTTTATGTTTCTGTGTGGGAACAAACTGTTGAAATCCTTACTTAAGCTATACTAAGCTGATCTTCTGTATATTAAGAAAATCGAAAATGAATCTTGATGTGAATGGAAGGGGAGAGGGAGTGGGAAAGGGGGGGTTGCGGGTTGGAGGGACGTTATGTAATCCATAAGTCGTACTTTGGAAATTTATATTCATTAAATAAAAGTTTAAAAAAAAATTTGCCATCAAAAAAAAAAAAGCTGTCGATTTGATGGCACAGGCTAGACACAAACTAATATAGCTTTTTTCACATTTTTATTTATTTCTAAATGTTATTTTTAATTGGCAAACAATGATTGTATATATCCATGGGGTAAAAATGTGATGTTTTGATAGATGTTTACAATGTTGAATGATTGAATCAAGCTAATTAAGAAATCCATCTCCTCTGGGCCAGCACTATAGTGCAGTGTTTTTTTTTTGTTTGTTTTTGTTTTTGACAGGCAGAGTGGACAGTGAGAGAGAGAGACAGACAGAAAGGTCTTCCTTTGCCGTTGGTTCACCCTCCAACGGCTGCCACGGCCGGCGCACCACGCCTATCCAAAGGCAGGAGCCAGGTGCTTCTCCTGGTCTCCCATGGGGTGCAGGGCCCAAGCACAGGGGCCATCCTCCACTGCACTCCCTGGCCACAGCAGAGAGCTGGCCTGGAAGAGGGGCAACTGGGACAGAATCTGGCGCCCCGACCGGGACTAGAACCCGGAGTGCCGGCGCCACAAGGTGGAGGATTAGCCTAGTGAGCCGCGGCGCCGGCCTATAGTACAGTGTTTTAAGCTGTCCTCTGTAGTGCCAGCATCCCAGGGCACCGGTTCAAGTCTTGGCTGCTCCACTTCTGATTTCATTTCCTGCTAACGTACCTGGGAAAGCAGCAGAGTAACCAACAGATACAAGGTCTCTCTCTCTCTCTCTCTCTCTTTCCCTCCCTCCCTCTTGCTTTCTCTCCCTCTTTGTAACTCCACCTTTCAAATAAATAAATCTTAAAAAAAAGTAATCCATCGCCTCACATATCTTTGTTTATGGTGTAAGAATTTAAAATCTACTCATACAACTTTAAAATACATAGTGTATCATTATTATAATTTTGTAAAATAGATCACTAAAGCTTATTTTTCCTGTCTACCGGACACTGTACACTTAGATCTACACCCTTCTCTCCTTATTCACCTCCCTTCCCCCTGCCTCTGGTAAATGTCATTCCACCCTCTACTGCTTTGAGTTCAAGTGTTCTAGACATGTTTGTGCATGGCTTATTTCACTTAGTGCAGTCACCTCCAGATTCATCCATATTATTTCAAATGACAAGATTTGTCCTTTGTTTTGGGGGTATATAAACCATATTTTCTTTATCCATTCATTTGATCATGAATATCTGGGTTGCTTTCATGCATAATGTTGCAATCTACAGAGGAGTGCAGCTATCACTTCAGCATACTGACTTCCATTCTTTTGTATATATACTAGAAGAGTAATAGATCATATAGCAATTCTATTTTAGTTTTTGAAGGAACCTCTATAGTATTTTCCGTAATGGCTGTATTTTTTTTAAAGATTTATTTATATATTTGAAAGTCAGAGTTACAAGGAGAGAGAGAGAAAGATCTTTCATCCACTGGTTCACATTCCAGATGACCCAATAGCCGTGCTGGGGACAAGCTGACGACAGGAGCCAGGAGCTTCTTCCAGGTCTACCACATGGTAGCAGGGGCCCAAGAATTTGGGATATCTTTGGCTGCTTTTCCCAGGCAATTAGCAGGGAGCTGGGTTGGAATTGGAGCAGCTGGGACATGAATTCGTGCCCATATGTGATGCCCGCATCACAAGCAGCAGCTTTACCTGCTATGTCACAATGCCAGCCCCCATAATGACTATTAATTCACATTCTCATCAACATTTCACAGGGCTTCCCCTTTCTCCATACTGTTGCCAACATTATATTTTTTCTTTTCAAAAATTTATTTTTATTTTGAAACTTTCATATACATTTTATACTTAATAGGTTCTTTAATTCTTTTCATATTTTTCAATTGTTTAATTTACACTTAAAGTTTGTATGTATCTATGGGCAATTTATGGAGTACCGTGTGATGTTTTGATAGATTTACATGTTGTATGTTATTCAAATATGGGTATGTCTATTTTTCTCCTCAAACATTTATCATTTCTTTGTGGTGAAAAATTCAAAACCCTTTCTTCTAGCTTTTTTGAAATATACAATGTGTTTGTATCTATGTTTACCTTCCTGTCTGTGCAATAGATCATCAGGACCTATTTCTCTTATCTGACTGTAATTTAATACATGTTGACCAGTATTTCTCCATCACTCCATCTGCCCTACTGTCCATAGAGTCTGGTAGCCATTATTCTGCTATCAACTTCTAAGAAACCATATTTTTAGACTTTGCACCTGAGTGAGATCATGTGGTATTTCACTTTCTTTGCCTGATTTATTTCACTTGGTATAATGCCTTTCAGTTCCATCTATGTTGTCATAAATGACAGGATTTCATCATTTTTAATTGCTGAATAGTATTCCATTACATGATGTATATGGTTATATATATGCCATTATATGTGATATTTTATATGTTCCATTATATTAGTCCATCATGCATGATAATATCGATAGATAATGTTTATTCATCCATCATCTGGTGGGCACTTAGGTTGATTCTATTCTATGCTACAATAAACATGGGTGTGTTTATGTCTCTAATATTTATTTTCATTTATACCCAGTAATGTAGGATTGCTGGACCATATGGATGTTCTTTGTTCTGGTTGTAATAAGTGACTTTCTCACCAACAGAGTATATGAGTTCCCTTTTTCCACATCCCTACTTGCACTTGTTATATTTTGTCTTTTCAGTAATAACCATCGTTAACAGGTATGAGATGATATGTCACTGTGGTTTTAAATTGCATTTCCCTGATGATCCGTGATAATGAGCTTTTTTTTTTAGTATATCTCTTGGCCATTTGTATGCTTCCTTTTGAAAGTGTATGAGTCCTTTACCTAATTTTTTATTAGATTGTTTCCTTGCTGTTGCATTGTTTTCATTTCCTTGTATAGTTTGGATATTATCTCCTTAGCAGATATATGGTTTTCAAATATTTTCTCCAAATCTATGGGTTGTCTTATCATTCTGCTGATTGTTGTCTTTGCTTTTCAGAAGCTTTTAATTTCATGTAATCTTGTTTTTTTTTTTAAGCTGTGTTTTTAGGTTATATTCAAGATATCTTTGCCCAGATCAATGTCATGGGGGCAATTCTCCTATGTTTCCTTCTAGTAGTTTTATACTTTCAGGTATTACATTTAAATCTTTAATCCATCTTTTAAAGTTTTAAACTTTATTTGAGACACAGACAGAAAGGAGATAGATTAAGACAGACAGATAGATAATTCGCATCTGCTGATTGACTCTCCAATACTCACATTAATGGAGGTTGGTTGGGGCTAAAGCCAGGGGACTAGGTGTAATATCAACCTATTTTGAAATACTCTTGTGTATTTTGTGAAATAATTGTCTACCTTCATTATGCTTCTTGTGATAATTTGTCTAAATAATCAAAAATATGTGTATAAAACATGATCAATCATTAGATATCTGCAGTAATTTGGCGTCATATGGACAACATAAAGAATGGACAATTTTTCACATTTTCTTTGCATCTTGTGTAGAAAATCCCAGATAAATGTACTTGTGGAAATTAAGCATTTTTGAATATATTTTGTTTTCCTTTTATTATCTATTTTATTAAACTGAGAACCTGGTATAAATTCAATATTAAACTATATTCCATGGAAGTCCTATTGACTTCTGACAAGAAAGTAATTTGTTATATTTTTTTCCTATAGTATATTATTCACTGGTTTATAAAACAGTGCTTATAATTTATCATGGAGGAACTGTTGAGTCTCAAAATACTCCATAAATCAAATGAATTTTCTGGAAACTACTTGATTATATTGTTCTCAATCTCCCTGAAACTATGAACAAAATAATTTATTATTAATAAGGCTGTGATTCAGCTCTGAAATATGTATATGGTTTATTTTTTATTAATTTCTCATCAAGGAACAAAAAGAGAATCATGATCATGGAAAATCTGCAAATAATCTCTGATATTTAGTTCCTTTACAAATAATGTGTTTCATCAATTTAATGCTCAAAATACCCTCAGAGAAAAATGAACATTTATTTATTGAGAAATACACTCATTGTACAAGTTTCATGTGTTTTAGAGGTGATAAACAATGAACAAAAGAACCCTTTGCATTCAACCTATTGGCCTCAAGTGAGTGTGTCAATTTTGGTACTGATAAAAATTTTGTTAACACAAGCCCAAATTACGTACAGTGTAGGAAAAGATTTCTGTCACTGAAGAAAAGTCAGTATCAAAGACTTTCAACTTATATTTGATCAAGGATCCAACACTAATCCCTGGAGTAAGGACAATCTATTCAATAAATGGTGCTGGGAAAATTGGATTTCCAAGTGCAGAAGCATGAAGCAAGACCCCTACCTTTCACCTTACACAAAAATCCACTCAACATGGATTAAAGACCTAAATCTACGACCCGACACCATCAAATTATTAGAGAACATTGGAGAAACCCTGCAAGATGTAGGCACTGGCAAAGACTTCATGGAAAAGACCCCAGAAGCACAGGCAGTCAAAGCCAAAATTAACATTTGGGATTGTATCAAAAAACAAAAACAAAAACAAAACAAAACAAAACCCTAGTAATTGACACAACATAAGCACTTCATAAATGTTAACTATTATTACCCATTCTTATACAAATAGATTTGTCGTATCTTTTGGATTCATATTGGATCTCTAACTATTGAGGTTCTTTCTAACCCATGGAGTTGGGAGAAAAGGTCGTATTTTGTACTTATAGTCCTCTTCTAAAATTGGCAGTTAAATAGTTTGCATGGCCCCTTTATTATACTAAAGATTATTTCTTATCTCTTTATTTTTTGGATCCCAGAATACCACCTAAAATAAGTTCTTGCCTGAAGATATCTCTTGAAAAGAATGGGTTGGTTGCTGACTTTAACCAGCACTTTAACCAGTGTGGGGAGCAACTGGGAGCAACTCGGACTAGACTAAGTTACTGGAATTAAGACTTATTCTATGCATCTGCTCTCCCACAATATGGCGCTGGGAGAGGAGGAAACAGCTTCTACACAGCTGCCTCCAGTTCAACCAACAAGCTGCAGGACCTGCTCCTGATTGGAGGAGAGCAGCGTACTCGGCGTTGTGGGTAGCAGAGTTGGGATTGGTGGAAGAGGACTATAAAGGAGGAGAGAGACAACATGCACGGGGAACATCTATCTGAAGGAACACCTGTGCAGCCCCCGAGAGAGCCGGCCGGCGGTGTGCCGCTCCCCCGCGGAAGTGGGGAAAGTGGCAGGGGGAACCGCCCTTCCACGGAGGTGGAAGGGACGGTAGCCAACCCGGGAAGAACCAGCAGCAAACCCGGGAAGGGCCGAGCAGACAAAAGAACAGCGCAGGGTCCTGTGTTGTTCCTCCACGAAGACAGGGAGTGACAAACCAGAACTAAAGATATTTTTTATTACAATGAACTCAGGACTAGCAATAACTATGTGCTTGTTCCATCTTCATAAAATTGGAAACAATGCAGTAATAGCTTATTTTTTAAAGAAGATTTTTTATTAACTTTTACAGAAGTTATGATTGATGTATTTTATCATGGTTATTTAGACATGTTAACATGCAGCAGATAATTGTTCATAGTGGACTGAAAACTAAACCAAGGACTATGGTCTCAGTGATAAGCATATTTTGAAGTTCTTAATATGGAAATATACCAGTGTATCTTGGTACTGTATTTTTTATATTGATCTGCTGATACCAGCTACAGGTTTAAAGGTTGTATCTTTGGAGCGGAAACCAGTATTTTCAAATTATTATTCAAGGAGAGTACAATATAATGTGTGGAGGAATTTGAAGCTAATTTGTAAATAGACTGAAATTTACTTTGAAGAATCTCCTACAGAAAGGGAAAGCTCTAAATAAGTAGGAAGAACTTAAAATACAGAGCTTTTCCTTTCATTTCTCTTCCTATCCTTGATGTCAGGAAGCAGTGGAAGGTGGTAAAGAATTGAGGCTTCCTTTCCTGGAGACCCATGACTGACTAGGATTATGAAGGGTACCTTCTGAGTTTATTATTCATTATAGTTTCAGGTGTTGTTGTTGTTGTTTTTTTTTTTTTTTTTTTTTTTTTTTTTTTTTTTTTTTGCAACAAAAGGCAACTCCGCTTACTTAGCCTAACAAATTTCAAAGAGGCTTATAAAAATCTATGGAATAGTTACAAATAAATATGGATGCCTCGGTATTCGCTTTGTTATTCCTTAGAAATACTATGATGAGTGTAAGCTCGCATAACTGGACTTCGTTTTCATACTTGCCTACCCTTTATAGTGCCCTTTATTTTAAGGGGTTTGTATGTTGAAAAACTCCCATGGCATTTTATGAACTGTATCAATGTAGAATAAAATAATAAAATAATTGGCAGCTTTAAAAAAACAAAAACAAAATTTGCGCAAGACTCTACTAAAGAATAGCAAAGAAAGGCCTTCCTGGTGGCAAGCAGGCTCAGTGTCGTCATGGAATGACTTTGATGAGGAAAGGACAATGTCAGGGCCATTGGCTTTCTTAAAGCTATTCACTCATTCCTATTTTTATTGTATTATCTAATTTCATTCACCTCACCTAGATTATTCATACCTTGCTTCTCTCAGTCTGGGAAATTTATAAACAAAATAAATATATTACTCTCAGTGGAGGTAGGGAAGTTCAAGATCAAGGTGGTTTCCAACTATACCCTTATGTGGTAAAAGGGAAAAGGGAGTTCAACTGAGCCTCCTTTATAAGGAATTGTTCTCATTGAAAAGGGTAGAACCATCATGACTTAATCAAGGAACTATCTCTTAATTCTGTTACATTGGTTATTAAGTTTCAATATATGAATTTCAGGAGGACACCAGCATTCAAACTATAGCAACACCTTCCTTCTCTGTGGAACTTTACTTGAAATCCAGTGCTCCTTCTCAAAACTCCTATCATATCTAGTCTTTATAATACAATTTCAGTTCTTGACATATCATTCATTTCATTTTAATTGTTTTAGGCCTGCTTCACTCATCAATTTATAATTTCCTTAAGCCAAGAGCAAGATTTTTTAATTGATTTGTACCTTCCACAATGCCTGGCCTACCTTAGGTCCTCAATATTTATTGATTACACTGTGTGTGACCTTGGGTGTTATCATTCCCTGATGATAATTTTCTCTGTATGGTATTGTATAGAGCTTTCATAAGATAGAATAAATACATACATTTCTGTGTGAAGGTAAAACTATCATGACGTAAGCTAATTCGGAAGTTTTGCTGAATAAAGAGGGTGCCAAGAATTTCTTTGATCTCTGATATGATCCAAAAATTACACTCAACAATTTGAGGTATTGTGTACACTCCATAAAACCTTGATTTCATATTTTCTTGAATGAGGTAGGTTGCCACAGTAATTCCACTGCTAAAGAAACTATGTCATGAAATTTTAATACCTTATTCAATAGTTTGGTAGATTGGGCTACTGACATTCTAGGAACTACACTTATGTCCATTAAGAATGTGATGAAATTTGAAACTACTTTTTTCCTTTTCACAACACGTAGTGATTTGAATCTGGTATACCAGAGTTGTAATAAACCATACTCATTCAAGTAGTTTTCTATTTCTGTAATCTTTGTTTCCTATCAGAAAAACACTACCTGTTTGCTCTTAGAGTTGTGCAAAGACCTCTATTAAAGAATACAATTGTAAATAAAGGTATAGTTACATTTTGCTTTCAAGATTTTCCATACATTTGCCTTAACTGTTATTCAATAAGCCATTAAAGAATCAAATCACTGGATAGGCTATTTTATATGAACCATTAATCTATATATATTAATTATTTATTAGAAAATAAATCAGTAAATGCTATTGTGTTTTCAAGTATAAATTTAGTATAAACTCAATTTGGTTCAAAATCATAATGATTCCTGGAAATCTAATTGCCTCACAATATTTCTTAGAAAACATTTGTGTCTCAAATTTGACTTATAAACAAAAGTGTGTTTCCTCTCTTGTGTAAATTCAGACCATAGACTGTTCAAGTTTGAATATTTAAGAACTTTGAATTAAACACAGTAAATTGATTCTGGATATTTGGAATGGAGGCTCATAAAAATGAAATGACTTGTTTAAGATCTCACAACCACATAGTTGCAAAGCTGGGTCTAGACTTAGTTTATTTAACTTCCTTTTCTTCATGTGCATTCTACTTTATAGGGAAATCAAGTTGAAATGATATGAAGCCCATATTTTGTTATATCTGTATATAATTATAACTCAATAGTCCTATTTTCACTCTTTGGAGTAAGACAGAATGAAATGTTTCTTATTCCGCAAGCACTTACTCCTACAGGCAAAAATTGATCTTATACTATCTTATACCTTTTTCCTACATTTTCTCTTTGAAATTCTCATCTCCGTGGTCACTATTTTATAGGCAATTTTGTTTGTTAAACTCACTCTCAATCCAAATACACATGGACATAGTGCTTTGAACGTGGACCTTCTTAATCCCTGTACCTGCTTGGTTTTGCTCTTCATCCTACAATAAACTTTGTAAGTAGATATTATTTTATAAATGTTATTTATGTACTTATTTGTGTGTGTGAGATAGTGTGAGGGAGGGAGAGAAGGAGAGAGGCAGAGAGAGAGAGAGAGAGAGAGAAAGAGAGAGAGAGAGAGAAAGAGAGAGAGAGAATCTTACATCAATTGATTCATTCTCCATATGCCTTCACCAATCAGGAATGGGTCAGGCTGAAGCTAGGAGTCAGGAACATGATCTAGTTCTCCTATATAGATGCAGAGGCCCAACTACTTGAGCCATAATGTGCTGCCTCCCAAGGTGCTCAGCAGAAAGCTGGAATTAGGAGTGGGTACCCTACTCAAAGCAAGGTATTCTGATAATGGGATTTGGGCATCTCAAGGAGCATTTTAATGGCTGTGTCAAAAGCTCACACAACAAGTATGTACTGTTCTTATTTTCTCCATTTTATATGTGAGAAGATGGAGATTCAGACATGATGAGAAATTCAGCCAGAATCATGTTGCATTAAACATGTTGAGGGGCCAGCACTGTGGCGTAGCAGGTAAAGCCACCACCTGCAGTGCTGGCATTGCATATGGGCGCCAGTTCAAGTCCTGGCTGCTCCACTTCCCATCCAGCTCTCTGCTATGGCCTGGGGAAGCAGTAGAAGATGGCCCAAGCCCTTGGGCCCCTGCACCCACACGGGAGACCCGGAAGAAGCTCCTGGCTCCTAGCTTCAGATCAGTGCAGCTCTAGCCATTGCAGCCATCTGAGGAGGGAACCAGTGGATGGAAGATTCTCTCTCTCTGCCTCTCCTTCTCTTTCTGTGTAACTCTTTCAAATAAAATAAATAAATATTTAAGAAATGTTTGATCATTGTATGTTTGTTGTTCGAACATGTACCTACAAATCTATTGACAGACTTATTTATTAAGTACCCTACTATATAACAGATACTGTTTTATCTGCAAGGAAATAAGAATTTCCTTCCCAATTTTGCATCTTCAAAGAAATTACAGTCTGGATAAGATTATATATAAATTACCAATACACAAATAGCACTTAGAGTACAATACAATATAAATGATAAATTATGGTAGAAGTTTATAAGAAGGAAGGAAATACAGAAAAAATGTAACTAGCATTTAAATATTTATTGTAATTTACCATGTGCCAGATTTATGCTGACTACAAATATACAAATCCTCACAAAACCTCAGTGATGTAAGCATTATTCACTTTATTTTTAAAGTTAGGAAACTGATAGGCTTAGAGGGAGACTGGAAGAAGAAAAGCAAAATTGTGCAAGGTATGTTTTGTTAGGCAGAGTATTAAACAGTATGACTGGAGGAAGTTCCTATTGGAGAATAGCAGGATACAAAATTATAATACACAGTAAGTAGAAGAGTTGAATTTTGAAGATGTCATTCCAAAGGCATCGGAACCAATTAATTTCAATGTCAAATACTTTAATACTTCCATGTATCTGAGCCTAATAAGTGCAAGAATCTTGCAGGACTGCTCTCAGCCATGTTCGATTTTAGAAACTAAACAATATTGCTGGGGTGATGGCAAAAGGAATAAGGAAAGAGAAGAATGTTGAGATGTCAAAAAAGAGAATTGTTTTAAATGTCTAATTGGAGAACTGAGATTATTTCTATCCAAATTCACCTTTTTCTGAAGATTATTACTCACTGAGACCTACAAACTGGTGATCTCAGAGCACACATACTTTTAAAAAATTATGTGAATAATAACCAGTAGCAGAGTTCTAGCTTGTGAATCAAATAGTAATGTAAATATGTTGATTTTATACCCTAGTGAGGCAACAAATCTGACTTCTCAATGAATTGAAATTCAAAGAGGCCAGCGCTGTGGCTCAATAGACTAATCCTCCGCCTGCAGCGCCAGCACCCTGGGTTCTAGTCCCGGTCAGGGCGCCGGATTCTGTCCCAGTTGCCCCTCTTCCAGGCCAGCTCTCTGCTGTGGCCAGGGAGTGCAGTGGAGGATGGCCCAAGTGCTTAGGCCCTGCACCCCATGGGAGACCAGGATAAGCACCTGGCTCCTGCCATCGGATCAGTGTGGTGTGCCGGCCGCAGCGCGTTGGCCATGGCGGCCATTGGAGTGTGAACCAACGGCAAAGGAAGACCTTTCTCTCTGTCTCTCTCTCTCACTGTCCACTATGCCTGTTAAAAAAAAAAAATTCAAAGAAGCAATCTATACTATAAAGGCCAGTCTTATATGCAAGCGTGAAACTATTGTCCATGTAATGGAATTTTCTGGCTGTTATATAAAAGCTTCATGCCCCCAAATTCCTGTTGTGTCAGTTTATCAGATTTCCTACCATTCCATCATTTATGGAACCGTTCCATTGTGTTAAAACACTATACCTATAATATTACCCTAATAAATTCACCCATCTTGAAGATACATCACTGATTTGTCATTAACCTGCTAATATGAATTATTTTTTAAGATTATCTAACAAGCTCTAGAGCTGTGTTCTCCAATATGATAGCCACAATCCCTCAGTCACAGTCCAGTTCAAGTGGTCAGTTGCTACTTAGGGTCAGTGACTACAATGCAGATATACAATGTTTCAGTAATTGTAAAAGTCCTCTATTAGACAGTGCTGTTCTAGTGCTAATATTTTGTGGGAAACAGAAAGTTGTGAAGAATTAGAACCTGGGGATGTACGCTGGGAACAATAGAACTGCATGGGTTTTTACTGTAAAGGATCCTAGAGCCTGTTTAGGTTTGGACGAGATAGTTTAATATACTGATAACTATTATACTCTGTTTTCTGATCATGGTCACATCCTTAGTCTATTCCGAATATTCAGAAAAAAAATCACACTGTTGCTTAATATTAGTGAACATCTTATATGTTCTAAATTTAAAGCATAGTGGTCCGTATTATGAATATATCAATATTAAGTGATTTTAGAGACCAATATTAAAAGTATTTTGCATCATTGTGGAATATAGTCTTGTGTTGTAAACACTTATAAAACATGAAATTAAACTTCTCCTTCAGTGTCATTAATAAGTCATTGCTAGTTGAAATTAATTCATAATAAATACACTGGAGTCACATTTTGTCCAGTGTTAACTTGAAACTAGGTGATAGCTGAGAGCACCACATACATATTTAAATATAGTATTTCTTTTCATGTTGTTAACTTAGCCAGCTATTAAATTTTATTTCTTGGAAGTACATGTATTTTTAACACTGGTGCATCTATATCTATCTATGTATAGAACATAATAAGCCTTCATTTATAATAAAATATAATAGATAACAGGATTATTCCTCCACCTGTAGTTTAAATTCCTTTCTTCTCTGAGGTATGTATCATCAAGCTGCATTACTCACTGTCATATTCTGCCATTATTTGCCATCTACAACCGCTGATCTTTTAGCCACTTCTGAAGATTTTCACACTTAGATCACATTGTCTTCATCTGAAATCATCATTGATAATTTCAAAGTCCATGTGGATGATCCATCTACAACCTAATTTTGCAGAATCCTCACCTCAACTCCAACAACTTTCATATTCAAGTCACCTATATATACTCGGAGCTGCTTTGGAATTTAATGTTTATTTTATTTATTTGAGAAGGAGAGAAAGAGACTGAATCTGCTGATTCATTCTCCAAATGCCCGTAACAGCCAGAGCTGCACAGTGCCAAAGCCAGGAGCTAGACACTCAATCTAACTCTTTATCCTTTCGGTATGGTAATTAAGTATGTTATAGTGACTGCTTTGTCAGCTGGGATCTTTAGTGATTATGATTAAAAAAAACTTTCATGGCCTATAGTGGACATAGGAAAATGAATGAGAAGTCAACATTCTTTGTTTTAAGTCACTGAGGTTTTAGGATTGTGTTACTGAACTAACACAGCCTATTCTAATAGATAATCCACTTTTCCAGCCCTGTTCCTGTTCTCTGCAAGTCAAGTGACATCAATTAAATGAAGTCCTAAAATAGTCTTCTTAATATTTAATACTATGGATGATAGAGTGGGTAACAAAGCAGAAAGAATGTTAATGAGTAAAAATAATATATGTAAAGGCTACCTTTTAAGAGTCATATGATAATCATAGTAATTATAATAATGACATTTCGTATTCAAATTAATTGTGTGACTGTAACTATGCTAAATTCTTCACATGTATTACATTATAGAGAAAACTTCAAAAAGTTCATGGAAAGATAGAATTAAAACAAGTCTATTTTGGTAGAAATATTTTTTGAAATCTATGCTTTTTTATAGCATGCATTTTTTTTTGACAGGCAGAGTGGACAGTGAGAGAAAGAGACAGAGAGAAAGGTCCTCCTTTTGCCGTTGGTTCACCCTCCAATGGCCGGCGCGGCCGGCACGCTGCAGCCGGCACACCGCGCTGATCCGATGGCAGGAGCCAGGTGCTTCTCCTGGTCTCCCATGGGGTGCAGGGCCCAAGCACTGGGGCCATCCTCCACTGCACTCCCTGGCCACAGCAGAGAGCTGGCCTGGAAGAAGGGCAACTGGGGCAGAATCCGGAGCCCTGACCGGGACTAGAACCCAGTGTGCCGGCGCCGCAAGGCGGAGGATTAGCCTAGTGAGCTGCGGCGCCTGCCTATAGTACGCATTTTAGATCGTTTCTTGGCCTTTTGGTCAGGATCAAGTGTAGTATCTGTTCTTATCAGTATAATAGTATGTATTTTCTATGAACTTTTGTGGCGACCCCTCATATTAATCTTCATAACAACCTTATAGGAACATTATAAATATTAAACTTTAGAAATGAAAAATACTGAGGCACATATGCCTTGCCTAAGTCAAACATAAAGACAGTTCAAATATTTAAATTAAGAATCAGGCTTCATGTTTCTAAAACAGGCGGAAAAACCCTCAAGGATTGTGGAGTATTATGTACATTACTTAATCTAACCAATTTTGTGTTCAAAGATTAGGCTTTATGCATAAAAGATGGAAAAATTAAATGCAAAACCAGTCTATTCAAGGACATTCAGATTCATTACATAATTATCCTTGAAACTGCATAGCAGCTCTTAAGAAAAGTTTCCTTCTAATAGTTAGGAAAGAGCCCAAGTATATGTGCAAGCTCAGCATTTTAATGGTGTTCCTTTAAAAAAACAGTTTTTGCAAAACATTACATTATGTAGACAAATTCTTATGACTGTGTTATAAGTGATTTTTAAATTTACAAAGTATCACATCCAATCTGCTTACCATATAAACATTTTAATATGACCAATATCATTTTTATTCTTACAGTACATAACTTGCTGATCTAACATGGAAGATTCTTTTAATGTGTCAACAAATTCATAAAGTGCAGCTACAGTAATTTTAGAAATGCCATTAGCTCATTTCAGACCCTGATTATTATTGTGACAGTTTGAATTTTATGTTGTAAGCAATAGAAAACCATTGAAAAATAGAGACCTAAACTAACATAGCGACACTTTGGATATGAGTGGACAGGTTTGACACGTGTTGGGAAGTAGAACTGATAAGACCTAGGACACAGAACAGGAGACTGAGTTGAAGGAAGAAGATGTACGTGTTCTTTCCTAGGCACAATAACCCTGAATATAACAGCACTGTAGGAATCTGGAGGCAACCAAAGAATATCATGGAAACATTTGGTATATAGAAGCACATACAGTGCCTGGGGCTCATGACACAAGGTGGAGGTAAAATACTTGAAGGGAAGCAGATAGCTGTTTTGAAAAGTTTTCACAGGGTCAGCTCTATTGTTATAGAGGAACTTGTTCATCAGAAGACAGGTTTTACTATATCGATGTGACACAATTCATGGTAAAAACAGGAAATTCCTCTCAATTTCTTGCACCTGTCAGCTGTTAAATGTCCCTTTCACATTTACTGTCCTTCCTAGGCTACCATTTCTTTAATTTCTCTGTCAGCCTCGGATAGATAGTTAAATGATTGGATTTCTTAATGGCCATCATCTATCTAGTCTCCCCATTCCCCTCACATATTTCTAGTCTCTGCTGCATTCTTATCTTTGCTGCTATGATGAAACAAGCTAGTTATACTATACGTGCTGGCGTCATGACCGAAATATTATCTGGATTTCCCAAATCTGAAAACATTTTTGTCTTTTACTGTAAAAATAGAATACTGATTTCAAACACAACAGGTCACATTTTCTACCACAAATTATGCTTTTTATTTCCTTCCTTCTAATGTTAGTGCTATTATCTTTGTTGTGAAATGCCTTCTTCTCCTCATCTTCCTAAAGTATTTTGACTTAACTGGCATCGTGACATCATAGGTTAAGCTTCCACTTCCAATGCCAGCATCCCATACCGAAGCACCAGTTTGAGACCTGGCTGTTCCATTTCTGATCTAGCCTCCTATTAATGTGCCTGGGAAGACAGCACAAAGTGGCCCAAGTTCTTAGATGCTTGTCATTCATGTGGGAGACCAGGATGGAATTCTGGCTCCTGGCTTTGGGCTGGCCCAGACCTGATTGTTGTAGCCATCTGGGGCATGAACCAGTGGCTGGTCTCTTTCTGTCTATACTCTGTTTTCTGCCTTTCAAATAACTAATTAAATAAATAAATCTTTTTTTTTTTAAAGATTCCCTTCTCATCTTTCAGATTCATTACATAATTACCATTGAAATTGCATAGCAACTCTTTAAAAAACAGTTTTGCTTCTAATAGTTAAGGGAGAGTCCAAGTATATGTGCAAACTGAGCATTTTAATAGTGTTCCCTTAAAAATTATTTTTGTAAAGTATTACATCATTGAGACAAGTCCTTATGACTGTATTGTACATGATTTTATAAATGCACAAAGTATCACATCCAATCAGCTTCCTATATAAACATTTTAATATGATCAATATCATCTTTATTCTTGTCACCTCTTCCATGAAACCTTTGTTGGCTTTCCCTAGGCAGAATGAATTATTCTTCATCTGTGTGTTTGTAGCACCCTACACATTCATCTGAATACCTTAGGTTTCAGAAAACTGTCCCTTACATGGCCAATTTTCCAATTAATCTCTCTCTTCATTTGTCTCTCTCTCTCTCATTTTGTCTCATACACACATATAAACATACACACATAGAATTATATACCCAATTTAAGTTTTCAGAGCACCAAATTATTCAGGTAATTCATTCAGCTGGGTCAGAGATCAGTCTTGCTTTATTGCTGTTAATCCATCTGGGATCTATGAATTTTGAGTTTCAAGGAATCTTAGTCTTCATTAATAGCTTCAGTGCCAGATTTGTTTACTATCTATCTAGTTTCTGAGCCTTGCCTATATTATCACGTGTTATAATTCATTTCATGCACATGTATTTATAGCACAGCCAATCAATTCTCATTCATCTTCATATGTCGATTCTAAAAACTCTATTGGTTTATATGTCCATGTAAAATTTAAAAGGCACATCCTTAACATATAGCTTAATTCTTTTGCCCATGTCATGTTTTATAATTGTCTATATCAGAAGGCCGATGTCACTAAATTTCGCATATTTTTAAACTGCTCATTTGCCTCTACCCTTTCCTCAAAATAATGTTCAACATCTGCTCTATTCTGAGTGAATCAATAGGCAAATGGACAAAATAAAACTTGAATTGTAATAGAAATGATGTTCTGTTTTCATATAGAAAGACATGTTGCTATGGAAACTATTTTTCATTGTTTCTGTTCATAACAAAATCATTTCAACAATATAAGGTATTGGACATCATGGCTTTATGAGGAAAGGGGAAAATGTATGTTTTTGAAAGTCAGATATCAAGGTGAAAAAAGATGTGCTAGTTTACTCCTCTAACTAGTTAGCTTTCCTAGTTGGCATGGATATGCTTATGTTAAACAATTACATAAAGTTGTTATTTGGTAAAATAATCTAAAGAGACATTTCACCTTGAAGAACAATAGGATTTATTTGACTTTATCACTTAAATGTATTAGGAAAAAACTTAGAGAAAGATAATTTTATAATAAAAAAGAATTTAGAAATGATTACGTTATGGTTAGAGTATTAGTTTGGGTATTCCCCAAAGGCCTTTGTGTTAGAGGTCCTCAAAGACTTTGGTTAATGAGTAATGGATTACAGATAGAAACAATGCTATTACAGTGTCTGAAGTTGGACACTTTAGGAACTGATTCGATGGGGCCATTAGGATGGAACTCCCATGATTGAATCATGGTAGTTTTATAAAAAGAGGGAACATAGGCATAGATTAGCAGGTTCCCTGTCTCTCTGCTTCCTGCTTTACTATATGATCACTCCCCTGCCATTCTCCAGCCTCATCAGATGCCTGAAGCAGTTGGACATCCTGATCTAGGACTATAAACCACAGAAGTTGTAAACCAAAATAAGCTTCCTTTTTAAGTAGTTCCTCTCAAGCATTTGTTACAGTGACAAAAAACTCACTAATACAGAAAACTGGTGCAAAGGAGTAGTGTCGTTATTACTATCTGTAACTGAAGACATGGAGGAGAATTTGGAATTGGCTTACCAGAGAAGAATGGAAGAGTTTTAAGGATCTGGCTAGAGAAAGTTCAAAAAGCTGGAACAGTGTCATAGGTGATTCTGACAATGACTCAGAATACCAGAATGATGATGATAAAAATGGTACAGGCCATGCTGATGAAGTTTTTGATGGAAATGAGGATTCTATTGGGAATGTGAATACGGGTCATCTTTATTACATTATGACAAAAATACCTGTTCTGAATCTTTCTGAAAGACTAAACTTAAAGATATGTTCTCCCTGATCTGTGACAACTAACTGTGCACCTAAAAGGAAACCTGTTGAAGTGAAATGGACACTATGAGAAACAGTGACTTGATCAGCCCTTGTCATTACTGTTGATATACAATTTAATACTTCATCCTTTTTAGTATTTTTTTTTGTTCTACTTAATACCATTGGTTGAACTCTTTAATTAACACACAATTATTCTTAGGTATTTAAATTTAACTGAAAACTGATCCCTGTTAAATATAAGAGTTGGAATAAGAGAGGGAGGAGATGTACAGTTCAGCACATGCTCAATCAGACTTACCCCTAATGGTAGAGTTAGAAATGTGTCAGGGGATTCCAATTCAATCCCATCAAGATTGCATGTACCAATACCATCTCACTAGTCAGAGTGATCAGTTTCAGTTCATAATTGATCATAATGATAGGATTAAGAGTCAAAGGGATCACATACACAAGACTAGTCTCTGCTAATACTAACTTATAGAATTAAAAAAGAAAGAACAATCCAACATGGGACGTGGGATACACAGCAGACTCATAGAAAGGCAGATGTCCTATAACAGCACTCTGGCCTCAGAATCAGCCCTTAAGGCATTCGGATCTGGATAAAAAGCCCATGAGAGTATTTTAGGCATGGAAAGCCAAGACACTCTGGCAAAAAATGACCTAAATGAAAGATCTCTGTGAGTGAGATCCCAGCGGAAAGAACGGGCCATCAAAGAAAGAGGTACCTTTCTCTGAAGGGAGGAGAGAGCTTCCACTTTGACTATGACCTTGTCTAAATATCATCAGAGTTGGTGAATTCAAGAGGCTTCCACAGCCTTGGCAGCTCATGACAAGAGCCTCGGGTGATTACTGACGTCATAAATAAGAGTGTCAATGGTTAAATCAACAACAGGAGTCAATGTGCACATACTCCCCATGTAGGATCTCTGTCTTTAAGGTGTTGTACTATGTGAATTAACGGTATAACTAGTACTCAAACAGTACTTTATACTTTGTGTGTCTGTGTGGGTGCAAACTGTTGAAATCTTTACTTAGTATACACTAAATTGATCTTCTGTATATAAAGATAATTGAAAATGAATCGTGATGAAGAATGGGATGGGAGGGAGTAGGGGATGGGATGGTTGCGGGTGGGAGGGTGGTTTTTGGGGGAAAAAGCCGCTGTACCTTGGAAATTTATATTTATTAAATAAAAGTTAAAAAATATGGTGGATCAGTTTGCATGGCAGAGTTTCAATGCAGCAAAGCATTCAGACTGCTACGTGTTGTCAACTGCTTTTAGCAAGTTTTACAGACAGAATCAGTAGTGAAAAGGCACACAGCAGAAAGAGTTCAAAAATTCACCTTAGCTAGAGAAGAAGTAAAGCAAAAGTATATTTGGGCCAGAGTATGATTGAGACACTTCTTGCTAGAGATTAGCACAGGTGAAAGTGTGCTATGTCGTGATAGAAAAGAGAATTGAAGAAAGATCCTGAAAGGATTTCAGAGATTTTCAAGGCTGACCTTCCCATCACAAGCTTGGAGGCTTGGAAGGGAAAATTTTTTTTTTTGTAAAATTACAGGGCACCATCAGAGAGCTAACCCAAGGCTGCCTCAGCATTTATTTCCCTGTGTTCATCTATCAAAGCACTTCGGGGCTGCGGCCAAGGTTCCAGAAGGACCAAGTGTGGGTTATGCTCATAGCAGTCTTTGGCATCATCCATATGAAGCTGGCTTTTTAAACATGTAGACTTCAAGAATTATCAAGTCATGGTGGCTTACACTGAAATTTCAAAGTGAGGCCTGATAGACTTGTGCTGAAGGGTTAAAGTCTTTGCATGAAGCTCCTGATGGGGTGATGACAGGTGGAACTACAGAAGCAAAAGCACATAAAGGTAGAGGTACAAGCATTGTGAGTCATCTGCCAAGGGAAGCTACAAGTGGTATTTCAGGCCCAGAAAAGTCATAACATTGGTGTGCGGTCTCAGGAGCAGCCATATGGGCAGAGAGCGAGAGAGCCATAGAGGCTTGGGGGCCTCTACCTAGATTTCAGAGAACATTTCAGAAAATTTGATGACCCAGATAGAAACTCCTTATTATGGCAATGCCAACCAGAAATGTGGGGCTGGAGTTGCCTCAGAGAATCACTACCAAAGCAATGCTTAGCAGAAGTGCAGAGATGAGACTCCAGTCTGTGAGACCTGAAGCATGGGCTGTGACCAGCAAAGTTATAAGGGTGGTGCTGCTGAAGCCCTTTGGAACTCTGGCCCCACCACATTGTATCAAGGATGCCAGATGTGGAACTTTAGGATTTATTGTTTGCCATCTGCTGAATTTTGTTCTTTCTTTGGTCTGACCAGTGCTTTATTTCTCTCTCTCTGCCCTTTTGGAAAGGAAACATAGACTGTGTTCCTTTCCTGTCACTATATCTTGGAAGTGTGTAGCTTGTTTTAGGTTGTACAGAACTCACAACTGGAGGAGTTTAATTCGAATATTAGATGAGATTCTAAACTATGTATCCCCAAAGATATCCAAAGTTTTTTTTTTTTTGTTAGCACTTAATGGGTTAATATTAATGGTTAATTAATTAAGGGTGGAAACCTAATGCAATTATGGTGTCAGAAAATGTGGCCTTCAGGAAGTGGTTGGAATTTGTTGCTACTGTTGTGCTCCCATGATTGAATCATGGACATTGGTAGAGACCACATAGGTATGGATGAGCAGGATACCTGTCTCTGTGCCTCCTGGATTGTCATGTGATGTTTCCATCACTGTCCTCCAACCTTACCAGATGCCTGAACTAATGGCAAGTCCAAACTTGCAATGTTAATTCACAAAACTGTAAGCTAAACTAAACTTTCTTCCTTCACAAATAGTACCTCTCAGTTACTTGTTATACTGTATGAAAAGCTGGCATACAAATTATAAAATATTGTATATATCTTTCTTTTGCCTGCATAGTCATAGTCAGGTCATTCAATACTAACTTCCTGAAAAAAACAAAAAAAAGTATTCATCTGTATTTTGCTGTGAGGTAGAAAAAAAAACTGTGGTAAGAAATTATTTTCTTTTTTAAAAAAGATTTATTGATTTATTTGAGAGGTAGATTTACAGATAGAGAGGCAGAGAGAGAGAGAGGTCTTCCATCCGCTGGTTCACTCCTCCAATGGTTGCAAGGCCAGAGCTGAGCTGGTCTGAAGCCAGGAGCTAGGAGCTTTTTCTGAGTCTCCCAAATGGGTGCAGGGGCCCAAGCACCTGGGCCATCCTTCACTGCTTTTCCAGGCCATTAGCAGAGAGCTGTTTTGGAACTGGAACAGCTGGAACACAAACTGGAGCCCATATAAGATGTCAGCGCCATAGGTGGAGGCTTAATCTACCACAGCACAGTGCCGGCCTTTGAACATTTTTTTAGAAAGCTTTTATTTAATGAATAAAATTTCATAGGTACAGCTTTAGGAATATAGTGTTTCTTCCCTCCACACCCGCCCTCCCACCCCCACTCCCATCCCATTTCCTACTCCCTCTCCCATCTCATTCTTCATTAAGATTCATTTTAATTCACTTAATATAAGTAGACCAACTCTATACTAAGTAAAGATTTTAACAATTTGCACCCACATACATACACAAAGTAAAAAGTACTGTTTGAGAACAAGTTTTGCAGTTAATTCTCATAACTCATTAAGGACAGAGGACCTACATGAGGAGCTGGTGCACAGTGACTCCCGTTGTTGATTTAACAATTAACACTTATTTATGACATCAGTGAGGCTCTTGTCATGAGCTGCCAAGGCTACGGAAGCCTTTTGAGTTCACAAACTCCGTCAGTGCTTAGACAGGGCCATAGTCAAAGTGGAAATTCTCTCTTCCCTTCAGAGAAAAGTACATAATTTGTTGATGGCCCCTTCTTTTCAATGGGGTCTCATTCACAGAGATCTTTCATGTGGAACATTTTTTGCCATGGCGTCTTGGCTTTCCATGCCTGAAATGCTCTCATGGGCTTTTCAGCAAGACCAGGATATCTTAAGGGCTGATTCTGAGGTCAGAGTGCTATTTAGGACATTTGTCATTCTATAAGTCGGCTGTGTGGCCTGCTTCCCATGTTGGAACATTCTCTCCTTTTTAATTCGATCTATTGTTATTACCAGATACTTGGTCTTATTTATGTGATCCCTTTGACACTTAATCCTATCCAAGTATCTGATTAATTCTATGTTAATTAAAGAGTTCAACCAATGGTATTAAGTAGTAAAAAATAATAATAAAATAAAATAATAAACTTTTCCTCAGCAGTTAAGATAAGGACTTTTCAAGTCATTGCTTCTCATAGTGTCTACTTCACTTCTGCAGGTTTCCTTTTAGGTGCTCTGTTAGTTATCACGGATCAGGGAGAACATATGGTATTTGTCCCTTTGGGACTGGCTTATTTCACTAAGTATAATGTTTTCCAGATTCATACAGTTTGAGGCAAATGACCAGATTTTGTTCTTTTTTTTAAGCCACTGTGTAACTGTGTAGTATTCCATAGAGTACACATCCCGTAATTTCTTTATGCAGTCTTACATTGATAGGCATTTAGGTTGATTCCATGTCTTAGCTATCGTGAATTCAGCTGCAATAAACATGGAGGTGCAGATGATTATTTTATTTGCTGATTTCATTTCCCTTGGTTAAATTCTGAGGTGTGGTATGGCTGGGTGGTATGGTAGGACTATATTCATATTTCTGAGGTATATCCAAACTGTTTCCCTTAGTGGTTTTACCAGTTTGCATTCCCACCAACAGTGTATTGGAGTACCTTTTCCCCCACATCCTCACCAGCATTTTTTGTTTGGTGATTTCTGTATGAAAGTCATTTTAACTTGGGTGAGGTAAAACCTCATTGTGGTTTTTACTTGCATTCCCCTGAAGGCTAGTGATCCTGAACATTTTTTCATGTGTCTGTTGGCCATTTGGATTTCCTCTTTTCCCATTTCTTGACTGGATTGTTTGTTTGTTGCTATTGCGTTTCTTGATCACTTTATATATTCTGGTTATTAATCCCTTATCAGTTGCATGGTTTGCCAACAATTTCTCCCAATCTGTCAGCTGCCTCTTTACTTTCCTGTTTCTTTTGCAGTACAGAAACTTCTCAATTTAATGTAATCCCACTTCTTTTTTTCTATTGGTTTTGAGTTTGGTTTATTGTTGTTTTTCTAGATCCTTGAGATGCATAGATATTTCACTTATTTGGTGCCTTTTCAGTTTCTTGATGTAGGCACCAACTGCTATAAACTTTCTATTAACATCGTTTTTGCTGTATCCCACAAATTTTGGTATGTTGTATTGGTGTCTTCTTTTGTTTCCAGAAATTTTTTGTTTTCTCTTCTGATTTCTTCTATGACCCACTGTTCATTCAGGAACATATTGTTCATTCTCATGTATTTGCATATGATATAGAGATTCTTGATTTGGTGATTTCTAGCTTCATTGCATTGTGGTCCGAGAAGATGCATGGTATGATTTATTTTTTTAATTTGCTGAGACTTCCTTTATGGCCTAGCATGTGGCACATGCTAGAAAATGTTCTATATACTGGAGAGAAAAATGTGGGGCTGGCGCTGTGGTGCAGTGGGTTAAAGTCCTGGCCTGAAGCGCTGGCATCCCATATGGGCGGAAGTTCTAGTCCCAGCTGCTCCTCTTCCAACCCAGCTCTCTGCTATGGCCTGGGATAGCAGTAGAAGATGGCCCAAGTTCTTGGGCCCCTGCCCCCACATGGGAGACCCGGAAGAAGCTCCTGGCTCCTTGCTTGGATTGGCACAGCTCTGGCTGTGACAGTCGTATGGGGAGTGAACCAGCAGGTGGAAGACCTCTCTCTTTGTCTCTACCTCTCTCTGTAACTCTGTCTTCCAAATAAATAAAATAAATCTTTAAAAAAAAGAAAAGAAAAATGTGTACTCCATGGCTGTAGGGTGGAAGGTTCTGTAGATATCTGCTAGGTCTGTTTGGTCTATGGTATTGATTAACTCTGTTGTTTCCTTGTTGACTTTTCTGTCTGGTTGATCTGTCCATTGCTGAAATTTGGGTATTGAAGTCCTCTGTTACTATTGTATTTGAGTCTATATCTCCTTTTAAATCCATTACCACTGCTTTTAAATAGCCATGTGCTCTGTAATTAGGTGATTATACATTCTTAATAGCCACATATTCCTGTTGAATTGATCCTTTAATCATTATATAGTGTCCTTCTTTGTCTCTTTTAATTGTTTTTGTGTTAAAGTCTAGTTTGTTTGATATTAGGATGACCACACCTGCTCTTTTTTGGTGTCTGTTAGCATGGATTATCTTTTTTCATCCCTCACTTTCACTCTGCATGCATCTTTGTTGGTAAAATGTGTTTCTTATAGGCAGCAAATAGATGGGTTTTCTTTTTAATCCATTTAGCCAGTCTGTGTCTTTTAACTGGGGAGTTGAGAACATTTACACTCAGCATGACTATTGTTAAGTATCAACTTTGCCCTGCCACATTTCCATAAATAGTTCTGTTTATGTATTTTGAATTTCATTTGTACTTTAGCTGAGTCATTTTCTGCGTTCATCTACTTTTGTAGTGATTATCCTGATTCTATGTTTCTGTGTGTAAGACATCCTTGAGTTTCTCTTGTAGGGCTGGGTGACTAGTTATGAATTCTTTCAATTTTGTTTGTTGTGGAAGATGCTTATTTCTCCCTCATTCATAAATGAGAGTTTTGCAGACTATAGTAATCTGGGTTGACCATTTTTTTTCCCTTAGGACTTGGAGTATGTCTCGCCATAATCCTTGCCTGTAGGGTTTGTGATGTGAAGTCTGGAGTGAGTCTAATTTGGTTTCCTCTGAATGTGATTTTTTGTTTACTCGTGTGCATTTTAAAATCTTTTCTTAATGTGTTACTGAGGAGAGTTTTGCTATAATATATCAATGTAAAATCTTTTCTGGTCATGTCTGTTGGGAGTTCTGAATGTCTTGAATGTCTCTTTCTTTCTCCAGATTGGGGAAATTCTCTGTTATTATTTCATTAAGAAGGTCTTCCCATCCCTTCTCTCTTTCCATGCCTTCCAGAATTCCTAGGGTCCATTTGTTGGGTTGTTTGATAGAACCCTGTAGATCTCCAACCATATTTTTTAATTTTAATTTCTTCCTCTTGTGTTTGTTCTGACTGTATTATTTTGATATTTTTCTTCTAGTTCTGATATTCTTTCTTCTGTCTCACTTACTCTATTGCTAAGACTTTCCATTGCATTTTTTATTTGATTTTTTGAATTCTTCATGTCTAGTATTTCATTCTGTCTTCTGCTTCATAGCTCAGAAACTTGGGAACACTTTTCATTTATATTGTGAATTTGTTTCTGATTGCTTCTAAGTAATCTGACAATTAATTTTCTGAATTCTGTTTCTGGCATATCCTCGATCCTTTCTTCTTCAGCTTCTATTATTGAAGAATTGTCATGCTCTTTTTGGGGGTTCATATTGTCTTCCTCATTCTTATTAAGTTTTTTGCCTTTATTTTTTGGCATTTTGGATTGCTTTTCTCTTTAATATGGGTTTTGATGCTTGTAATGAAAGTTCCCTCTGTTGTGAGCTACTATATGTCTCTGTGTTGCAAGTGGAGGCACACAGCCCTGCTTCTGAGAGCCCTGCTCGCTTCTTGATCCTAATGGGGCAGGTATGAGAGCTCTGTTGCACCTAGCGCCGCCTACTGGGGGCTGGGATCACTTCTCAATGGTGCATGAAACAATCTCAAGATTTCAATATTTAGGACTTCTTGTTTTACAGCTTGCATGGTGGGGGAGAAATTACTCTGAAATGTGATTCTCATTCCCAGGAGGGGGGTGTTGTGAAGTGGCCCCCACATTTGATGGTCGTGTGCTCAGGTGGCAAATGAGGTAGCCACCTGCTTAAGTTCAAGGATGTAAACAAACAATATGGCTTCTCCCAGCCAGCCACAGGTCCATTTGGGGAGAAGGGGAGACACAGATAGACAAGGATGTGCCCAGCCACTCTGTTTGTTCCCCAATTCTTCCCACTTAGAACTTCAAACCGAGTTCGCCAGGCTCCTCACCCACTGCTACCCGCAGCTTTATGGATTCACAGGCTCATGTCTCATCTAGTCTGCCAGGGGAGGGATGACGTCAGTCTCCTCGTTCAGCTTCTCCACCATGCCGCCACCACACCTCCGACACTTCCCTTTCTTTTTTGCTCCCTCAGCATGGACCTGCATAGTCTTTGTTGGACTCCTTGGCTTCTCTGCATAAAATTCTCATGGCTCTGTCACCAGCTTGTATCCCCTTTCCTTATTAACTATCTATTTTGTCCTGTGTTTCTTCTAATGTCCTGTTGCTGTACTGCCATCTTGGCGCCTCCCCTCATAACGCCGAAATTATTTTCAATGTTCCTGTATATCTTACAGAGCCTACTCTCTTATTGTTACTAATAGTATCCATTACCTTGGAGTCAGTTCTCCTTGCCTTATGATTCAATATGTTCTCCAAATTCATTTAGTTATCACTGTTTTCCTAGACATGTAATAATCCTGGATATAAGTTATAGGATAAAGAGGATCTGGATAATTTGGTCTGTACACAGGACAACAAAATCCACTTTAAAGAGACTAAAGTCATACTTATTGATATGTTTTTACATAAACCAAAAGTTTCTGAAAGTGATAAAAACAATCTCTAATTCTACAAAAACTCGGTGCTGAAAATGTATGAAGCTGTGTGTAAAGAACCACAGTGTTGGATAAAAGTGGAATCAAATGAATGGTCCTGGTACTCTGAGGATAAAAATGTATCATGTATACATAATTAATTCAGACTATTTTGCATAACACAATACCTGGTGTACTAAACCACCTTTGCCTGACACACTCTGAGCCAGGTAGGCAGTCTCTTTGCCTGGTATTTTAATTTATTTATATTTTAATTGATAATTAAAATTGTATGTTTATGTATTTATCATATGCAATATGATATTATGATATACATTTACATGTTACGTGATGGGTAAATCCAGCTCGTTAGTATATGCATTACCTCACACATATTTATCATTTTTATTGGTGGGAATGCTTAAAATGTATTCTCTTGGCAATTGAATATATCTATTCAATATATTCACTGTAGTCTCATGATATACAATAGAACTCTTTAATTTACTCTTCCAGATTAATTGAAATTTTATGTTCTCTGACAGCTATCTTCCCAATCACTCTAGCTCCAAGTCGCTTGTAACCACCATTTTAATCTTTTTCTATGAGTTCAAATTTTAACGTTCCACATCATTTTAGTGAGATCATGTCCTGGTTGTCTTTCTGTGTCTGACTTATTTCACTTATTGTCATCTGGGTTCATCCACATTGTTGTAAATGACAGGATATCTTTCTTTTTAAATAATACATTATGAATATATAACATTGTTTATGCATTTATCTATTGATGGACAGTTAGATTGATTCCATACCTTGACTATTGTGAATAATGCTGCAATGAACATGGGAGTGCAGATATATCTTTGACATACTGATTTCATATCCTTTGGCTATATGCCCAGTAGTGGCATTGGTGGATCATATGATAGTTGTATTTTTAATTTTGTGAGAAACTTTCATACTCTCTTCCATACAATTATATTAATTTACATTCCCAAAAGTTGTGTGCAATGATTCCCTTTTCTCCACATTCATGGCAACACTGGTTACCTTTTTGATAATTTCCATGTAACAGCTGTAAGGTGGTATCCCATTCTTGTTTCAATTTGCATTTCCCTGATGATTAGTGATGTTGAGCATTTGTTCACATACTTGCTGACCATTCATTTCTCTTCTTTTGAGACATGTCTGTATAAGACTTTTGCCCATCTTTAAAATCAAGTGTTGTTATTGTGTTTTTTTTTTTTCAGTTAGGGTTGAGTTCTCTACACATTCTTTTAAAGATTTTATTTATTTATTTATTTGAGAGGTAGAGTTACAGACAGTGAGAGGGAGAGACAGATAGAAAGGTCTTCCTTCTGTTGGTTCAACTCCCCAATGGCTGCCACGACCAGAGCTGCGCCTATCTGAAGCCAGGAGCCAGGAGCTTCTTCCAGGTCTCCCTTGCTGGTGCAGGTGCCCAAGGCCTTGGACTATCTTCTACTGCTTTCCCAGGCCATAGCAGAGAGCTGGATCAGAAGAGGAGCAGCCAAGACTAGAACTGGTGCCCATATGGGATACTGGTGCCGCAGGCAGAAGATTAACCTAATGCACCACAGCGCCAGCCCCTCTACACATTTTTAATATTAACCTTTAGTCAGATATATGGTTTGCAGATATATTCTTTCATTCCATAGGTTATGTCTTCACTCAGTTGACTGTTTCATTTGCTATATAGAAGCTTCATAGCTTGATGTAATATCATTTGTCTGTTGTTCTTGTCTATGTTTTAGAGTCTTAAAAATTGTTGCCTATCCCAGAGCATTGAAATATTTTCCCTATTTTCTTCTAGTATTTCCATAGATTTGGATCTCACAGTTAGGAATTTGATCTACTTCAAGTTGATTTTTGTATAGTATGAGAGTTGGGGTCTTGTTTCCATCTTCTGAGTAGGAAAATTCAATTTTTCAGACACCATTTTTTTTAAGAGACTGTCCATTCTCCAGGGTATATTTTTGGCAGCTTTGTGAAAGATAAGTTGACTGTAGATGTGTGTGTTTATTTCTTGGTTTCTATTATGTTCCATTGGTCTATGTGTTTGATTTGATGCTAATATCATGGTCTTTTGGTTACAGTAGCTCTGTAGTATATCTTGAATTCTCATACTGTGAGGCCTCCAGATTTGTTTTTTTCTGTTTTTGATTCCTCTGGCTAAACAGATCTTTTATGTTTTAATATAAATTATAGGGTTGCTCTTTCAAGATCTGTGAATAATATCATTGCTCCCTTGATGGAGAGTGTGTGAATCTGTAAGTTACTTTGGAAAGTATGGACATTCTAATAATATTAATTCTTCCAATCTATGGAAATTGGAAATCTTCTCTCTTTTTTTGTTGTTTCATGTTCAATTTCTTTCATTAGTGGTTTGTAATTTTCAGTGTAGAAGGATTCCACATCCTTTTGTTAAATTTTCTCCAAAGCGTTTTTATTTTCAGGGGTGGATAACTGTTGTGTATGGGGTTGCTCCTATAAGCCCTTTATCAAAAAAAGAACTGTTTTCTTGCTATACTACTTAGTTTATTCAAGGTTTTTATCATACATGGATGTTGTTGTTTTCTGAGTGATTTTATGCATTTATTGAGATTATCATGTGATTCTTAGCCCTTCATTCAAGCTTTGAATCCAATTTGAGTTTATTTTTGCAGGTAATATAGAAAATCAATTTCCTTCTTTCTGTCTGTGGATATCAAGTTTATGCAGAATCATTTATTTAAGATAAAGTCTTTTCTACCTTGTTTATTCTTAGGAACTTTTATTGAAAGTCAATACACCATAAATGTGTAGATTTATTTCTGAACATTCTATTCTATTTCATTGTTCTATGTGTCTACTTGTATGCCAGTACAATGCTATTTTGACTAATGTAGCTTTGTAGTACATTTTGAAGTCAAGTAATGTAATACCTCAAGCACTGTTTCAATTAAGATTCCTTTTACTATTTGAGATTTTTGTGATTCCATACAAACTTGAGGACAGTTTGTTTCACTTCTGTGATAAATGTCACTGGAATTTTGATAGGCATTGAATTGAAAGTGTAGTTCACTTTGGGAAGTATTGGCATTTTAGCCATATTAGTTCTTCTAATCCACAAACACAGGATATATTTTCATTTATTTGTACCTTCTTCAGCTTTTTTTATGAGTATTTTGTGTTTTTCACTATGTACATTTTTTACCACTAAATTAAATTTATCATTATGCATATCTTTTTATTGATGTCCTTAATTTTGGGGGAATACTTTCCTGTTTTCTCTGTCAGTGCTGTCAATGTTTTCCTCTAGCTCTTTCTCCATGATTTCTTTTATCCCTGGAAAACATTTAAGGGAATTGATTTAATTTTTTTAACTTTTATTTAATAAATATAAATTTTGAAAATACAGCTTTTGGATTATAGTGGCATTTCCCCCCATAACCTCCCTCCCCCCCACAACCATCCCATCTCCCACTCCCTCTCCCATCCCATTCTTCATCACGATTAATTTTCAATTATCTTCATAAACAGATCAACTTAGTATATACTAAGTAAAGATTTCAACAGTTTGCACCCACACAGAAACACGAAGTATAAAGTACTGTTTGAGTAGTAGTTTTACTGTTAATTTGCATAGTATAATGCATTAAGGACAGAGATCCTACATGGAGAGTAAGTGTACAGTGACTCCTGTTGTTGATTTAACCATTGACACTCTTATTTATGACGTCAGTAATCACCTGAGATTCTTGATATGGTAAATTCAATGCCAGCCTCATCAGTGATGGCTTCAGTCTATTTGCTTTTTTCCTGTAAGTGAATCATACATTCTTGTTACTTTGTTTAGCTCTTTTTTTTAAGAACTTGGTGTTTTGATTATTATAATTCATTAACTCTGGAAGATAAATTTTCATTCCATTTTGAGGTTTGTGTTTGTTGCCTGCCTTGGATTGCAATTATCCCTTTCTAAATGAAATTTCTTAAGTATTTTTAAAGATTGCATTTCTTGTTATGTGCTATCACTGAAATTTGCATTTAATTAACTCAGTGGTAAGACAATGACCTAGCAGAGATTTCCTGAAGTATGTGGTGGCAGAAAGAAAAATAAATATAAGAAACAGACAAACAAAAACAAATGCTGCCATACTTTTCAGATTGTCCTTGAGATACAAGAATCCTTTTACACTTAGCCAACCCTATCATAGATTTCTGATCCACTTTTCTTTTATCCTCAGGTTGGAATACAATTTGATCTTTATTATTATCTTATATATAATTTTCATTGTACAACATTAGTTTACCTGATTTTGATGTGTCATAATTTGATTATGTCCTTGTCTAATATCTGAGAATGTAAGATGATATATCATAGCTAGTCTGTGTGTCAGAAATTGGTATAACATCCTTCTACGGATATACCAGTAAAAAACTGATAAAGGTCTGTATTAGTTTTCTAATGTTGCTGAAATAAATTTCCACATACCTATCAATTTAAGCAACACATATTATCTTATAGTCTTATATATCATAAGTATAATGTGGTCCTCTTAGGATAAAATCAAAGTTCTGGCACAGCCATATTCCTTTCTAAATATTCCAGGGAAAATCCATTTCTTTGATTTTTCTAGAATTTAGAGGTCTCCCACATTACTTGGGTCATGGCCTGCTTTCATAACCCTGATAGCCAGCAACTTGGTATCTCTCTTCTTTGGCCATTGCATCCCATTTTGGTCACAGTCACAAAAGTTTTTAGTACTCATATGACTAGACTGGTTCTAACTAAGCCTAGATAATCTTCCCATCTCAAGGTTGATTGCATCAGTTACATTTACAAGGTCCCTTTTGCTGTATAAGTGAATGTGTAGTGCCCTCACTATGATTTTCTTGTCTTTCTAACCCACACCGATTATCCCCTAAGCAGCTTGACTTAGATGGAATTTGGTGGCTTTGTTTTTGTGTTTTGTGTGGCTTTATTTCCTCTCCTCTCCTCTCCTCTCCTCTCCTCTCCTCTCCTCTCCTCTCCTCTCCTCTCCTCTCCTCTCCTCTCCTTTCCTTTCCTTTCTTTTTGCCTGGTGGCAGAACCTTTCATGTAACTGCTAAATCTTTTGAAGAGAGATACTTGATAATAGTCTACTACTCTTCTTCCCTGTCAGTTTAATTCAACAATGCTGTTTATGAAATTTTCTACTGTACATACTTAATTTTTACCTTCCTTGTTAATAGTTTTTCATTAGATGGCTAGAAACATAGCTCATTTTATACCAATTGAATTCTACATTTTTTTCATAGAGGCACTGCCAATTTTATATACTGGTTTTTTAAAAATAAAAGTAAATATTAGTTTCCCATATCTAATTTTAAATTAATTATGTATTTATTTATTAATTTATTGGAAAGATAGAATGAGAGAGCCAGAGGCAGACACAGAGAGACCGTCCATCCACTGGTTCATTTCCCAAATGCCTGCAACAGCCTGGGCAACCCAAACTGAATCCAGGGGCTCAGAGCTCACTTAATCTTAAATTTAAAAGTAAAAATTGTGACAATGAATGAATTATACACAAAAAATCAAAGACCATGTAGACAACTTATTAAATTTATTTTTCCACCTTTTTAATCAATAATCCTTTCCAGGTTTCAAGTGAATTGAAAATTAAGATGCTTTGAGTTTAACATCTACATTATAAATTCTAGGGATAAATTTTTTATCTCAAATATTCTTTCTCAAGTTATGAAGATAATCTGGATAACAAGTTTTAAAAGTCAAAAACATGGTCAAAAAATCTTGTGTAGAATGTAATTACCCATGCAGTTAACATGGCACCAAAAAACACAAAATAGATATCTATATGTCTATTGTTGTAAATATACTTGTTTTTATTTTCTTATCATCATTGACTGAATGTTTGTGTTTCTCCCAAACTCATATCTTGAAATCTAATCTTTAATACGATGCTATCAGGAGGTGAGACTTTAGGAGCTAATTAGGTCATGAGAGTACAGCCCTGTGCACTCCTTTCATCTAAAAAATATAGAAGCGTAGCTTTTAAGCAGCAGAAATTTATCTTACTCCACTGGAGGTTCAGAAGATCAAGTTCATAGCAATCACAGATGCAATGTCTGACTAGGGCCCACTTCCTCATAAACATTAGTCTTTTCTAAGTCCTTGCATGGCAGAAAGGCAAAGGCAGCTTTCTGGAACCACTTTTATGAGGGCTCTAATCCCATTCATGAGGGCTTTACCTCCCAAATGTTCCAGGTCCTAATACCATCACACTTGTGATTAATGATTAACATACAAATCCGAAGTGGTCACATTCAGACCATAGTAAACCCTCATGGTGGGATTAGTGCCCTTATAAGAAGAGCCATAAGAGAAATTGCTTCCACTCTGTGTGTTTTCCACCATGTGAGGACACAGCAAGAAAATATCCATCTCATTAGTAACTGGATCTACTGGAACCTTGATCTTGGACTTCCCAGCTTCAGGAGATGTGAGAAATATGTCTATTGTTTAAATCACCCAGTGAGTTTGCCATACCACCCTGAACCAAGATACTTCATTCTTCATTTTTAATAATATTTTGGATTCAGACTCAGAAAATTACTTATTTTGAAGAAGTTTCTGTTTCTATAATTTCAGTCATTTATTACTTACCTAATGAGCTTAATTAAAAAAATTGACATACAATTTAAAATAGATACCCGTCAGTGCAATTATAAACTTCTTTTTTGAAGGAGTTCAGTTCATATTGTCAGTTTAAGGAAGGTTAGAACATATAATATGCAAATAATTTGCCACAGAGAAAATTAGTGTATGATTTAGTGAGAATGAAATAATCTGGATCTGCAGTCATGACCATACCAAAATGTCTGCCTGTGTAATTTCTAAAATGCTCTCACTTATTACCAGTATTAACCTTCTAGATCTTTAAATAGAAGTGCTGCCAGTACTCAACCACTTCTGCCATCTTGGTTTAGTTTGTCAATAAAATGCTACCTGTTGACAAATATCAAGTTAAATATTCTGTGAAAAGGGAACTGTGGTATAGCAGTCATGCAAGCTTGGGTCTCAGAAGGTTTTTTAGAGATCAATGAGGCCACATATATTAAAGCCTTTTTAAAGCTGAAGATCCTATTCATCAAACCAAATATCCCACAGATGTCAATATGTTAAAGTGAAGATATCTGAGTTGTTTGATCTGATTGATTAATTATTGAGCAGCTACAAGTGACAGGTGGTATGCTAAACACTTTCCAAATGCCATTTCATTTCATCTTACAATGTTCTAGTGAGTTAAGCACTATTATTTGAGGAAACTGAAGTTAAACAAATACTCTGAGTCAACTCAATAGCATTTATTTCCTCCATTGTTATGTGTTTTATTACACACTGATATCAGTTCCCAAAGAACTGTATAAAGGACTTTACTGTACATATCACAAAAAGAAGGCTTAAAATATTCCTCCATGATTTGCAGGAAGATTAGCCCTTTTGGACTGGAACATTCTTGGCTTGAGAAAGTCTGAAACTGATAAGAAAAAAAAAATGGTCTAGGCAACCTCATGGAAACAGCTGGCAATACTATTGCTAATGAATTCAAAGCTATGGGTATATGTCTTTGTGTATGTATGCACCTTAGCTGATCTTTACCATATTTTATAATCTCTTTACGTCATGAAAGTCTTATGGAGACCAATTGTCTCTCCCCTCATATATGCATGTAATAGCTCAGGAAGAAAATTGGGCTGATCCGTGTTCATTTTCTCTATTTTGTTTCTTGAGGTTTCAGAATATTGTTACCATTTGAATAATTTGAGAAAAACTTACAATATAACCATCATTCTCCTTGAGGATGGCACAGAGTCATGTTAAAAAAAAATAGGTTCATTTAAAAGAGTATTCCTTCCTACAGAAAGTTTGAAATATATTGTCATTTATACAAGATGATAAAAAAGAGTAGGCTGTGGAATGGGTAGTGAGACACTGGTTAAGATGCTCACATCACACACTGGAGTGCTTGGGTTTGCTTCCTGAACCTGTCTCTTGAATCCAAGTTCCTGTTACTTCAGACCCTGGCAGGCAATGGTGATGATTCAAGTAATTGGGTTCCTGTCACCTGCATTGTTGTCCTGGATCGTGTCATGGGTTCCTAGCTTCAGTCCTGGCTCAGCCCCAGCTATAGCAGGTATTTGAGGAGTGAATGAACCAGTGGATGGGAGGGCACTTGCTCTCTCTCTTTCTCTCTCACACTCTCTTTCAAATAAATAAATAATTAATTATTAATTAATTAAACATGAAAGAGTTCTGTAGGGACTCCCTCATCCCTAGATAAATCTCCACATCTAAATGTGATTATGCCTTAAATTCTACCATTAGAGATTTAGTCATTCTAGGAATTTTCTTCTTGTATCACTTTGAATGTGTAAGTGAATCTGATAATTAAATGCTATTTGTTTATTATCTTTTGTCCTGATAGTACTAAAATCAAAGAGAAAAACACAGAATGAGGTTAGGGATACCAAAGATATAGTGTTTTTATTATAAGTTTTAATTTTTATTTTTAAGCATTTAATTTCAGATTAGCTTTAAATTTACAAAAGCAGAATTATGAAGTAGTGTAATGAGTTCCCATATATCCCACATAAAGCTTCCACTGTTACTAACATCTCATATTTGTATAGTATATTTGTCATAATCTATAAACCACAGCCAGCTCCCCCTATTATTAGTATTATATGTTTATCACAATTGATGAGCCACATAAAGCTCCCTCTATTTTTTTAAACTGTAGCTTATTTGTTATCTTCTTGACCTATTTGATCCCATGTTCATGGCAATTTTTATTTCATTATTCTCATTGTGTGTGATATGTATCTTTTATTCCTATACATACTTTTTCTGCCCAGTTAAAACAAGGATGACTAGATCTTCTGTTCCTGCTCATAAAGTAAATTTAGAAAACAAAGATATATCCCAAACTACAACTATTAGAATTTTCTAGAGTCAACCGTTTCTTTGACAAAATATTTTACTTTTTCCAAAAAGTATCTAGTGAACTTGTATTCACTTAAAGAAAAACAGTTTAAGAAATTGAATTCCAACCAAATCAAATACGGATTTAATTAAACATAAATGATACAGTAGCGTATTTTCTTACAGTCTGAACACTTATGAAGATCTTGAGTTTGATGATTAAAAATACTTTTCAATTATTTTTTCTTAATGTGGTTTAATGATGAAGACTTTTCTGGAGAGGTTTTTTAATGGTTGATTGCACAATAATTGGATCCATTGTGTAAATGAACAAATTTGATTATAACAACAAGTACACATTTTGAAAAGTTACAAATAAGGGACACATTTTCAAGATATCTAGTGTAGTTTTAAAAGATTATTTTTCTTATTAACCCATTATATTCTTAGAAATAAAGACATTATAAAAATGTAAATTGGGGGAGGGCCAGATGATGTGGCACAATGGATTAAGTCACTGCTTGGGATACCCACATCCCATACTGGAGTGCAGGTTACTCTTGGCTAGTCTGCTTCTGAACCAGCTCCCAACTAATGTACTTGGGAAGCAGGGGATGATGGCTCAAGTACTTGAGTTCCTGCCATCTGCATGGGAAACCCAGATGGAGTTCCTGGCTCCTGCATTTGTTCTGTTCCAGCTCTTGCTGTTGTGGCCATTGGGGAGTGAATCAGTAGGTGGATGATCTCCTTTCTCTCTCCCTTTCTATTTTTTGATTAAAAAAGATTTATTTATTTATTTGAAAGAGTTACAGAGAGGGAAAGTCAGGGAGAGGGAGAGATCATCCATCTACAGGTTCACTCCCCAAATGACTGCAATCACTGGGGCTGGGCCAGTATGCAGCCAGGAACTTGGAACTCCATCTGAATCTCTCATAGGGGTGGCAGGGCCCCAAACACTCATGCCATTTTCTGATGCTCTCTCAGGTTCGTTAGCGGGGAACTGGATGGGAATTATTGCACCCCGGACTTGAGAAAATTATCTTACCTGATGTCAGCAATTTTTTTATTTATTTATTTTTATTTTATTTGACAGATAGAGTTAGACAGTGAGAAAGAGAGAGACAGAGAGAAAGGTCTTCCTTCCGTTGGTTCACCCCCCAAATGGCCACTACGGCTGGAGCTATGCTGATCCGAAGCCAGGAGCCAGCTGCTTTCCCCAGGTCTCCCACGCGGGTGCAGACGCCCAAGCACTTGGGCCATCCTCCACTGCCCTCTTGGGCCCCAGCAGAGAGCTGGACTGGAAGAGGAGCATCCAGGACCAGAATCCGGTGCCCATATGGGATGCCGGCGCTGCAGGTGAAGGATTAGCCAAGTGAGCCTCGGTGCCAGCCCCGACCCATCTGCTTTTCAAATAAATATTTTGAAAATCAAATAATGTATAAAGAGGAATACTGATTTTTCTATGCGTGCAGATTTTCTACATGGGTTCAGCTTATTCAAAACTTACTTATTTGCCATGCAATAACAAAATAAACAAAAATTGGGACCAAAAATATTGGTCACAGGTCTGAGGCTCAATGGATATAAGAATTTATACATCTTATTAGATGTCTGGGATCATTAACTGTAAAGATGTTTTCAAATCCCATTTAGAGACTAATTATAGCATATTTCTTGAAAGGATAAAACAAGTTCCATTTGGTATTGCTTTCTATGGTTTATCAGTTGTCCTGATTTAATTATTGCAGGTGTATTAGTGCATCACCCTAATCACCTGCTTTATTAGCATTTTTTGAAAAAAAAAAAAAAAACCTGAAATATAATCATTTTAATGTGATCAAAGTTAAGCAGTACTTTTGCCTGCAGCTTGAAAGATTCATTTAAAATTGGGGAATTATGTAGATTTCAAGTGATTATGAAAATATGATTTAGTCAGCCCCATTTTACCCTGAAGAAGAAAAACAAAAATAAAGGAATCATAGACTCTATAAATACAATCATGAGAAAAAGATACAGACAGAAAAGTAGGCCAGAGTTCTCAGATACTTCCATTTTCAAATTATACCAGTGTGTTAAGTGATCTTGCTCATGTGTTTTTTTTTTTTTTTCCTGGATAGAGGTGAGGACACTAGTACATCTAATTGGCAGGTGATTATCCTCATGAAGTTCTGAAATTTATATCCAAGGGGCAACTTACATTAGAAAATGAAGTAGAACATTCAAAATTTAGTTCTGGAGGTGCCAAATGATAGATAAAATTTCTAAGAACAGCTTAAAGTAGTATTTAGAAACCAGTAAAAACCAATAACATGACTCCTTTTTAGAAAAAAAAAGATTTATTTATTTGAAATACAGAATTTTAGAGAGAGAGAGAGAGAGCGAGCTAGCTTCCATTTGCTGGTTCACTCCTCAAATGGCTGGAAAAGCTGGAGCTGGTCTGATTAGAAGCCAGAAGCCAGGAGCTTCATCTGGGTCTCCCATGAGGGTGGCAGGGGCCCACACACTTAGGCAATCTTCCAGTGCTGTCACAGGCCATTAGCAGGGAGCTGGATTGGAAGGGGAGCAGCCGGGACTCGAATTGGTACCCATATGGGATGTCAGCACTGCAGGGGGAGGATTTACCAGCTATGCCCTACAACGCTGGCCCCAAATAATGCTATTCCTGAACTTATCATAAAAATAGTATTAAAAATAATCTATTATAAATAAGATACATAATATTACCCAAAAGCTGTCATTGTCCTTTAGCTTCGTAAACCTTACTGAGTATGTTATGCCGTTTAATTACTTACACTAAGGAGGAAGCTAATATGATCACTTCGGACACCAACATTTTTAAAAAATCTAAGAAGTTCCTCTTTCTTTTCAGTATTATGTACCTAATCATATATCTAAATCAACAATACCCTTAAACCATTGATTATGTATTTCTCAATTAATAACCTATGAAGAAAAAGGTAACATGTTTTCCCTTGATGTGCAAAGGAAAAAGCAGCAGAAGATGATCCATTTTAAATAGGTACATTTTAAAAATCTTTCTTTAAAAAAGATTTATTCTATTTAATTGAAAGGCAGAGTTGCAGAGAGAGAGAGAGAGGCAGAGAGACAGAGAGAAATCTTCCAAATGCTGGTTTGCTCTCCAAATAGCCACAATGACCATGGCTGGACCAAACTGAAGCCAGGATCCAGGAGCTTCTTCAGGGTCTTCCATGTGTGTGCAAGGGCCCATTCATCTGATGATAGACACATTGATTGATTCCAAATTTTGACTATTGTGAACAATGCTGCTATAAACATGGTGGTACAAGTATCCCTTTAAAACAAATGTTCAAGTCTTGTATGGCAGGAATGGGCCAGGCCAAAGATAGAAGCCCTGAGCTTCTTCCTGGCCTCCCATGTGGGTGCAGGGGAACAGCACCTGGGTCATCTTCTGCTGCTTTCCCAGGCACATTAGCAGAGAGCTGGATCAGAAGTGGGAACAGCCAAGTCTTGCACTGGTGCCCGTATGGTATGCCAGCATCGCAGGCAGCTTAACCTACTGTGCCATAATACCAGCCTCCACATTTGTAATAATTCTTGAATCATATAATTTAAGACTATGCTATTAAGTACATACTAGTTTGTAATTATAAGTTTTTTGTGTTTTTGATCTTTTTTATTTCTGTAGTGACCATCACTTTACCTGATAACATGTTAATTTGACCTAGTTGTTTGATATTAATGCAGTTATGTAGCTTATTTTATTTAATATTTGACTAGTATCTTATTCCATTCTTTTATTTTCACATTTATCATACCTTTGCTTTTCAATACAGGTGAGAAATTTTAAACATTGTAATCATCACAGTCTTTTAATTAACTGTCACTACTCTCATAATGGGAACTTATAATGGGAACTTGCTTCTGTCTTACATTTGTATTTGTCCTGATTTGTCCTTTTATTTTCTTGTTATTGCCTCTTTAAACACTGACATTTGCTAGTTACTTCTATTTTTCCCCTCTGCTAATTTATAAGTAGTATATTTTTACTCTTCCCATGACTTCTCTTAAACGTTGACCATGAATAAATAATAAATCATGCACTGTCTTTTATACACTCTCAGCACCAGTGTGCCTTAGACTGTTGTAAAATAAATATTCTGGGATGAGAATCCCAAGCTACCACTTGGGATGCTTGTATTCCAAATTGGAGTGACTGGGATCAAGTCTTGACATTAATTCTGATACAGCTTCCTGCTAATGTGCAGGGTATGTGTGTGTTGCGGGGAGGGGGGCAGCTGATGATGGCTTAAGTACTTGAGTCCTTGCCACCCACATGGGATACCTAGTTGGACTTCTTGGATTCTAGTTTGGTCTGACCTGGCTCTGGTTGTTGTGGGCATTGAGGAGTGAACCAGCAGAAAGAAGATCTCACTCTCTCTCTGTGGCTTTCAAATAAATACACTTAAAAAAAAAATCCTTTCCCTAATTTACATATTGTTTTTCAGGACTGTATTTTAATTTATTTTTATTTTTAGGATTTAAAATTTATTTCATTTACTTGTTAAGCACAGTGAGAGTGAGTGAGTGAGTGAGAGAGGTAGAGACGGAGACATCTGTCATCCGCTGGTTCACTCCCCAAATGGCCACAACTGGCAGGGCTGGGCCAGGCCAATGCCAAGAGTCAGGAGGTTCCAGGTCTCCCACTTGAGTATAGGGTCCCAAGTACTTGGACCGTCTTCTGCTGCTTTCTCAGGCACATTAGCAGGAAGCTTGATGGGAAGTGGATCAGCTGGGACTTCATCCAGAGCCCATGTGGGATGCTAGCTTCATAGCTGGTGGCCTGACCTGCTATGCCACAATGCCAGCACCATTCAGTACTGTATTTTAGTTTTCCTTTGTTCTTAATGACTTATCAGAGGTTCTCTTTATGTATCCAGTAATAAAAACTACATTTTACTCACAACTTAAAAATTTTGTAGTGGAGTAGCTGGTTTTGAGCTATATTCTTCAAGAAAGAAGTCTGGAGCAATTTCAGGAATTAATAATTCATATCATCATATTGGAAAATATATTTTAAAAATAGGTTCAAAACATTTTGGATGACCTTCATATTCAAAGCAAATACAGAACAAAAGTTGGAAAAAAATCAGATTACCTTACTAATTTCTCTGTATTTATTTGGAATTTCTTTTAAACCAAGAGTGTTACATTTGATGTTATGGACTGCTATTTAAAGTAAAACATAGACATGAGTTAATAAAGACATGCTTGGTATTTGTATGTGGCAGAGATTTCCATGTTAATTTTTTAATGTGACTTTTACATATTTTTGACATCTGACACATCTCACTTATATAAAATTACCAATAACATTGAATAAATTAGATGACATTAAATAGGGTTTACCTGAATTTTCTATATTTGTTCTTTCAGCAATACTTTGCTCAAGTAAATTAATGTATAAGGTAAATAAACAGCTTTCATCTTACTTAAATTTGTAAAATTGTTATTTCAGTATCTTCAGCATTTTGTCTTATGTCCCTAACTTACGAATGAGTTTACTAATTACTGTAATTAATTGCATTTTAAGACAATTAACCTTCATGTTCTTTATGATTAATTTGTTAATGTTGAAATAAACTATTTTAGGACTATATTTTTAGTGAGTAATAATTCAACCTAAACACATTAGTTTTCCACATATGCTCATTTTTTCATTTTTAAAATGAACACTTCTTTGGTGAGTTTTAATTGCTTTGGATTTAGAATGTAGGTTGAAAACAATCTTGTCGAGATGCTTTATGGGATATTGCTTCCTTGAATATTCATTCATACTTCTGTATGTGCAGAAGAGTATGAAATTCCATCGAAACAGATAATCATGTGTATTTATCCGTCAGACAAGATAATAGTCAATGACCTGTCTTTTCTTTAAGCCCAGGAGTAAGAAAAGCCATGCCTCTGGAAAATCATGAAAATTTAAGATTATATCCTAAGAGCAATAAGGAGCCACCGATGGGTTTTAAACATAGAAATATATTTCAAGATTTATATTTTTGAAATATCACTGACATCTGTTTTTTGGTCTGGCATGCAAGGATCTTGGGTATCGTTTATTCCATTCATACAACAAGAAAAATGCTGCACAAACTGAAAACGACAGCTATTCTTACATCCATGAGAGAACTGGGGTCACAGGGCAAAAAGAGATCCCAAAATTGAGTAGACCACAGGTGGATAAAGAGAATCACAACTTATCAGAGCAGAAGCCTCGAAGCAGAAAACTTTACAAGAATGGGTACCGGAGGAGGGGAACATAATTTGTAACTGAAGAATTGCTCGAGGCTCAGTATAGACAAGTTTGAAACTTAAAAATACTAGGGGAGTCCAGTTTTAGGGCAACAACCACACTTTCATGAGTTTTGCAACCAGCAGCCAATTCTCACAGTAAAAATCAGAAAAATTCCTTCATGCTTCCCTAGGGGGAGGTGAAATGAAACTTTGAAAATATGAACAGGATATTTGGTTCTTTACAAGGCTTAGCCTCAAGAGAAATACATACCAGAATCTTTACCTTCTTGAGTTTTACTAGAACCTAATGCCTGGTGGGGAGGGAAATAGCAAACTGACACCCTGTATCCTTCTTGGTACTTCTAAGGAGAAAAAAAGCAATCAAAACTGAAACGCTTTTGAAGAACATAGACCAGAAACAAAGACTCCCTAACAACCTGGTACCTAATCATAGGAATATAGAATGCTTCCTCTCCTCCACATCTCACCACTACATCAATTGAGCTACTCTGTAACAGGGGATTACAACTGAAAAACCGTCTTATCTCAGATAATTTTCAAGAAGTTTGAGGGAAAAATCCAAGATGTCGGAGGATACAAAAACAAAGATACTAGAAGAAATTTTTGCTTGTGATACTATAGCTACAGCAAATAACAAGCATAGCTTAACACTTAGCAAGTTAAACATTAAACCTCATCTTTTTTTAAAACTTTTAAAAATGATTTATTTATTTATTTATTTGCAAGGCAGAGTTACAGAAAGAGAGAAAAAACAGAGAGATAGCCAGTGAGAGAGAGAGAGAGAGAGAGAATCTTCCCTATTTACATCAGTTCTTTTTATGCAGTACATAATGTCTGACTCGCAACAACAAAATGTACTTAAAGACCAAAAACATACTTTGAAGAGACAGAGACAGAGCAAGAGTCAGAACCTGAGTCGGATATGGTAGAGATGTTGGAAATATTAGACTTGTAATTTAAAACAACTGTGATTGCTCAAGGCTGTAATGAAAAAAAGTCTACAAAATGTCTTCAGATATATGGAAACTTTAAGAAGGATTCAAAAGGAAATGCTAGAAGTCAAAAACACCATAACTGAAACAAAGAATGTCTTTGATAAACTACATATTGGACACAACTGAATAAAGAATCCATGAACTTGAAGAAATCTCAATAAATACATGAAAGAATATTACTCATCCATAAAAAAGAATAAAAATCTGATATTTACAACAAAATGAATGGAATTAGAGATCATTATGCTAAATGAAATAACCAGACCTAGAAAAACAAATGTCACATATTTTCTCTTATTGGAAATTAATATATAAAGTATAAAAATTTTGTGAATGTCACATCATTTAGTATATAGTTATAAATATTGTTTCACTGAGTCATACCACATACAAGACAATATACCCTTCTTTTCCCACATTATCATTATCATGAATCCCTCACTTTATGATATTAATATTTATTTTTACAAAAATACAATATATATGCATACAATGTCTACATATGAAGTGCATATGGAAAACTTTAAAACTGTTAACTTTTAAAGCTAAAAAATTTTATAAGAAAGAAATGTCTACAGAAACTTCCAAATCTGAAATATTAATGGAAGAAGACTGAGTCAATAGAAAATAACTGTGGGACAATCACAGAAAAAATGTATGTAATGGGAATACAAGAAGTAAACAAAAGAATTAAAAAAAAATCTGAAGCACTAATGTCTGAAAAGTTCCCAAAATTATCCAAAGAAGTAAAACCACAGATCCAGTAACCTCAGTGAACACCAGGCAGGATACATACCAACACACCTACATTTAAATATATCATATTCAAGCTAAACAGAATCAAGAAAAAAGAATTATTAAACTGAAGGAAAAAAACCCTGTTATATATAGAGGATTGACATTTTTATTACCCTAGGGTAGAATACCAAAAAGTAGAATTAATAAAAAGTTAAACAATTTTCCTAAGTGTTTGTGTCATTTTATATTTCAGCCTGCAATATTCAAGAATTCCTATTTTCCTGTATCCTCACCAATTTAGTATTCCCTTTATTACTCTTATTTTTTAATCATTCTGATGTATGTTTGATGGTTTCTTTTTGTGATCATACATTCCATTTTCCTAGTAAATCATGGTGTTAAGGATGTTTTTATGTGTGTTTACTATTTGTATTTTTTATCAACTAAGTGTTTTGCCTGCTTTAAATTGGGTCAATGTGTTTTTATTATTGATTTGTAAATTTTTCAATATATTTTGGATAAGATCAATATTTGAATATGATATGTTATATATAATCTATTGGACTCTTCTTGTGATGCAATAAAATAATTCAGGTTGTATACATGAAGATATACCAATAATTATGTTTAAAGGCAAAAAGGTGAGCTATTGCTTGATAAATATGCCAGTTGGAATTTTCTAACTTTTAACAAGTATGGATCCTGTTTAAGGTGTTTTTCTTTCCTTTCCCAGATTGATCCTATGCTTATATGAATGATATTTCTATCAAGACAAAAATTAAAACAGTTTCTCCAAGACCAGGAGGAAGCACCTGGCTCCTGGCTTTGGATCAGCGCAGCGCGCCGGCTGTAGCGGCCCTTTGAAGGGTGAACCAATGGAAGGAAGAACTTTCTCTCTGTCTCTCTCTCTCACTAACTCTGCCTGTCAAAAACAAAACAAAACAAACAAACAAAACAAACAAACAAACAAAAAAACACAGTTTCTCCAAAACTAATTACTAGCATTTGTCTGCCTCAGTCCTCCAGTATCTTTCTTTCTACTGCCTCTGGACTGAAAACAGTCTTAACACCACAGGCAATCTCATACTGAATTTAGGAGAATTTCCTGTTATTTATAATTCTATAACTTATTTCCTTCTAAAACGTTTCATAAGGGGCTTTGTAATGATCATATGTGATAGGTAGTAACATGACCATTTCATGAACTCAGCATAAAATTGCTAGAAAAATCAGTTTTAAGAGGAAAATTGTTGCAGCTAGAGATAACTCTGGCAAATATACTGGTAGAGAAAATTAAATTGCACTGGATACAGACAATTTGGGTTAACACTAGACCTATCAAGAGGCCCCATCTTCCAGAGTGGAACATGACCGTACAATTGCCTGATGTACTTTTTAATATCTGGTAAATGCATTTGAAAACCATGCTATTTATTGTAGGTCATAGCAATTTAAATGCTATAGCTTTATTATTTCTCATTCTCAAGTACAATATCATTTTTGTAGGTGTAAAAGAATATCCTTTTTGAAAGAAAAAAAATAGCCACTGGCAACTAGATTGAACCAGCTTTGAAGATCAAAAAAGGGACATAGGTAAAGACATTATTACAAAATCGATTATAAATTTCTAGAACAATTTATGTTGGAAAGAATATTTATAAAGATAAGAGATTGATAATTAAATGAAGGTTTGTATACTTGCATTTTTTTCTTTTATATGTAGGCATTGAACATAAAAATTATCAACTAACTTTATTTCCATTTCTTCCTTTTGCATATGGAGAGTAAGGTGAAGTCTCTTCTTGCATTCCCTTCTCCCCAGTTCTCCTCACCCTGACTTGATGATAGCTTTCTGAGATGAGAATAATTGAGGGGCAGCAAGGTAGCTACTACAGTCTGAGTTGCTGATTTCACTAAAAGCACATAAAGTGTCAGATTTTGAATTAACTTCCCAAGGAAATGATTTGTAAAGGTGCTGGAGACTACATAAATAATGACTAGAAGTCCAGTGCTTTTCTGTTCACCCCTCAGGGTAGAAAGACACTATGAGTTATGGAATCCAGTCTTCTTGGTGTAATATCTAGCCAGCACTGCAGAGGAAAAAAATGTTTCCTCCATGTTCTATAGCAAAACATAAACTGTAAATCTCAACACATATGTTTGAACAAGACTATTTAACAGAATCTTAGTTTATTGGATTACTGTTGCTAATATCTTATAAATAAACATTTATTCTCTGACTACAAAATTCCTAGTACATAAACTTATTATTCAACATTATGTCTTCATGTCATATATCTGGGATATAACTTCTCACAGGAAAGTGAAATTTTTCAGTTGCAGACATTTAATTTTTATCTTGGAAACATTATACCTTTAGAAATATTTCAGGTTTTCTCATGCAATAAAATTGGTGCCCAGGATGGTGAAAAGGTGAGTATTTTTAGTCACACAGACTGTTATCTTCCCTTTCTATATTTAAAACTTCCAAATAATCCTAAGAACCAGATTTATTCAAATAACAAAGTTGTTGCTATTCTCAAAATTTCTTTGTTTTCTTCATTTAAATTTGTGATAATATATAATATTAGATGTCTTTCACCTGTATCATAACTGCTTATGTAAAAGCTCTTATTAATAAAATGTTTCTATACTCATGTACAGGTTGATTGGTAGTTTTATATTTCATATCTAAATGAATAAATACCAAGCATGTTCTGGTCATGCAAAATCTAGAAATAATTGACAGTTTACCACCATGGAAGGGCTATTGGGCTCCATCTAGTGGATTAGAGAGATAAACTTTTTACCCTGCTGAAGGATAAGTGTAATATTATTGATATCATGTAACAATCCAGATAACTAGCAATCTAAATAGTCACAGTGAGTAACAGGTTAGTGACAAACATATTTATAGCTTGCTATCTTAGGGAATTATAAACCATTTCTTATAAAATATGGCATTTGGGGGTATAAATAGTTCCAGTAGTTATCTTTACTCCCAATCTTATAAATTATGAGAGTAAAAATCATAATTGTGTGAACTATAATGTAGAATTTTAAAATAGCATGGAAATAGTAATATTTCCCAAGAGCTAAGAACTAGGAAACTAGAGAAAATTAAAAATAAAAATTTAAGTATTTGGGGCCGGCGCCGTGGCTCACTAGGCTAATCCTCCGCCTAGCGGCGCCGGCACACCGGGTTCTAGTCCCGGTCAGGGCGCCGGATTCTGTCCCGGTTGCCCCTCTTCTCGGCCAGCTCTCTGCTGTGGCCAGGGAGTGCAGTGGAGGATGGCCCAAGTGCTTGGGCCCTGCACCCCATGGGAGACCAGGAAAAGCACCTGGCTCCTGGCTCCTGCCATCGGATCAGCACGGTGCACCGGCCGCAGCGCGCTGGCCGCGGCAGCCATTGGAGGGTGAACCAAGGGCAAAGGAAAACCTTTCTCTCTGTCTCTCTCTCTCACTGTCCACTCTGCCTGTCAAAAAAGAAAAAAAGAAAAAAAAAGAAAAAAAATTTAAGTATTTGAAAATGCCCAGAGAAGATCCACATAATTTGAAAGCTAAGCAAATACTAGGGAAAGCCAAATTCACCAGGAATTGGTTGTACCTAATTTTATATTACTTCTAGTCCCTATTTGTAAAGCTAGAATAAAGTTGTTCTATCTACTGTGCTTAATTCTCCAAAAAGAAAAATTCTGTGTCAGAAGATGGGCTGAATGTTTCCATGCAACCTGAATCATTTCACTTATTGGGATGTTAAATTCTGACATGAGTCCAGGTTTTATTATGGTACATTAATTGTTTATGGCATTATGAAAACACTAGCAAAGTGCTCGTAGGTTCTAAGGACAATAAAAATTCTTTATAGGAAGGTGCATAAGTAATTCAGTCTATCAGTGGTCTTTGATGTAAGTGATAAACTTTATCAGTTTAAATATTGCTTCAAGAATTTCTATGGGAGAAAGTATAACAGAATTTTAGGACAAGACATATTTGACCAGATAATAGGGTAATAAAACTAAAGAGGAGGAAAAGCAGGAGATGGATGTGAGATTTATTATTTGCCATATTTACCACATATAAAATGTAAAAGTGTTGAGATCTGCAGTCAGTTCCATGAATAGGAAGTAATGAGACCATCCATGACCTCTCTCATTGAGATCGTTTAAAGGATCTCAGTCCAAAATAGACAATAGGAAGTCTTTCTCTCTCTCTCCCACCCTCAACATCCCTGTTCCTTTCTATCTTCCTATCTATCTGGCTAAATCCAACAAACTGAGAAACTGAAAATGTGTGAGTCACTTTAAGGTATCTCTAACTATCTGTAGAATTAGCTACTAATCAAAAGATTGTTCACCAATTAACTTCTTGTTTTGTTTTAATTGTTTATCTGGTGATTTTTACTCGCAGGCTATAGAAATTGCTTATTAAGTTATAGCACCTCTCTGTATCTTTAGAGTTCGACTACCTTACTATAGCCATGGGGCTACAGTTTATTTTGAATTATTTGTCATTACTACATTTGGTAATCACAAAAAATATGATTCCTCCTATCTTTCTGGGATCAAAGAGATAATATACCTGATGAAAGCAACTATTAGAAATCTTAAAGAAAACTAAAAGATATGCAATGCATATTTATTTTCCTAATTTCTTTATGGGAACTGGTAGTTCAATGTTAGTGAAAAATTTAATAACATGAGTTGTGCTCAGCAATGTTAAATGTCACACTAAGATAAGTAGAAAATACATGGAGAAAAATCATTGTCATCCAGATGTAGAATTAACTAAGGCCTGAAACGTTCCACTAAAACAGCCCATTTGTAAGTCCCAAAGAAATATATCATTCAGTCTAATTACTCTATATCTAGTAAAATTTGCTAACTAGTGATTTTAACTCAAGCTTCAACTGATATAATTCACTGATACCCAATAGGAATTAGACATTTAGAAAACATCTCATAAAAGAAGAAAGATAAAGTTACCACTTGCAAAGCAAGATGTCAAATGATGTACTCTGTAAAACCTTTGGAACAATTATATCAACTCTTTCTTTTGCAATCTTTAGCCATTTGTTTATCATTCTGTAGGCATTAGAAACTACTATTTTTGGCCGGCGCCGCGGCTCACTAGGCTAATCCTCCACCTAGCGGCGCCGGCACACCGGGTTCTAGTCCCGGTCAGGGCGCCGGATTCTTTTCCGGTTGCCACTCTTCCAGGCCAGCTCTCTGCTGTGGCCAGGGAGTGCAGTGGAGGATGGCCAAAGTGCTAGGGCCCTGCACCCCATGGGAGATCAGGAGAAGCACCTGGCTCCTGCCTTTGGATCAGCGCGGTGTGCCTGCCGCAGCGCGCCAGCTGCGGCGGCCATTGGAGGGTGAACCAATGGCAAAAAGGAAGAACTTTGTCTCTCTCTCACTGTCCACTCTGCCTGTCAAAAAAAAAAAAAAAAAAAAAAACTACTATTTTTCTGTTTCTATATATGTCCCCCAGTTTCTTTCACACCTTCATTTTTAACCATTTGTACCTCACCATCTTAAGTACCCCAATACATATCATACTTGTAAAAGTTCTACCTAGCCTCTAGAAATTATTTCTGATGCTCATCTCTTAGGTCTTCTATTAGGGCTTTCTGATATCTTATAGCTGGTAGAGATGTCCATAATTATCATGATACTCCTCTCACTGAGAGGTGGCTTCTATGTATGTACTCTCTCTTAATTTTTCTGGATGGGTTGTTATGTAACATTTCTTATCTGGAACATCCCAATAACCAGATGTTATCTACCTTGTTTTTGACAACTATCTGGTAGTTTTCTATATTCTATATATATATATATATATATATTCTATATATATTTCCTATATTCTTCCTGTATTACATCTATAAATTTGTCATAAACCTTTTAATCAGGTTTAAATTCATTAGTGGTAAATGATCTTATTTGTACAAATACCTAGATGTATAACCTTGCCCAAAAGAAAAATTCAAATTCAAGAAATAACTATTGAAATAAATTTATCACTTTAGCTTTTAATTCTCAACACACTCCACCACAGATTCTATAGTTTCTATAGATGTAGAAAAATGCATTATTATAGCCCTTATGTTTTAATTTACTTCATTAACTACAACCTGTAACTAAAAGCCAGGGTTAATGGCAATGACCATCTTCTCAAACTAGTCTACAGGGAAAGGGAAAGATTTAAATCTTTACAGAGGGAATCAACTGTAACTTGAAGCACTATTTCCAGTAATTTATTACTGGATTGACAAAGCTAAAATTTGAAGCTCTGACCTGAGTTTCAAAGCATGTAAGGAAAACAAATGTCAGGCAGTCCAGATTTCACCCCCAAATGAATAAAACACAAAGACTTTTTCTTCAGGTTGGCACATAAGGTGTTAACATGCAATGAATCAAAGTGCGGAAAGAACAGGCAAAAACTGCTTGCTTCAGAGAGCACTGATAATATTCTGTTGAAACTGATGACATTCAAAACAGCCAATTCAAAAGCAATTTCAATATGCCTCTAAGTAATTATAAAAATACATTTTATGATAATGTAGCCAAAGAAGAAAGTCCATTTATTGGATGATCAAAACCCCAGCAGCCAATTTGCCCATCCCTGAAATAAATATATCTTATCAATATCAGAAAAAGATTTCTTTTTGAATACATGTGATAAGTCACCTGGAGAAAGAATTTTGTTATATATGTACTGAGGCTTTTAGATGTTTATTAAACTATCATAAAATGATCCCCAAATATTTCATTCTTTTTTGTCAAAATGAGATATTTCTGTTGCTTCCAAGCTACTTTTTTATTATAAGACATTGTAAGAAACCAGCAATTCATTATGAAAATGTGCCTGATACTGGAAACTTTTAGAAAAAAGTACACAGGCTTTGAAAGATGTCTCAAAGCCTCTCCTTGGTTAGCAGTTATTTCTTTTGTTGCCTTTGTTGCAGTTACTGTTTAGTTTCTATGCCTCGTCTACTCGATTTTTATCATTTAACATTAAGTTCATTGCTTTGAAAGTCATTAAGTGATAAATATGTGTCAGGCCCATGAACTGGACCCTGAAAACAGAAAGACTAATAATGCTACAAGTGAAACACATCTCCCCACCCTCAAGTTTCCATGAAGGATTTTAATCACTGTCTCTGTGAACCAGGAATGATGTATTTGATTGCTAAATTTGGAAGCAGTAAGTAGTAATGAGTGGGCTATATATATATATATATATATATACTCTTCTTTTGCTTCTTCCAGGTGATTCTCCTTCACCCCTCCCCCCAGAATTACTAGTTCCCCTCTTCCCTACCTAAATGCTTACCTGAACCATGTTTCCATGTGGAGTGGGTGACTGTGGCCTTGGGTTGACAGTAACTGGATGGATAAGTCTGGCTAACTGTGCAATTCATTTGATATATCCATTCGTCTCTACTAGTAGAATGCGTCTTTCAACTTAGCCCATCTCAGGACTAAAACCAATAGTTCGGTCATCAATTTTAAAATTGTATTTTTGGTTCTCAATATTTTCAAGAGTAGAGAATATGTATGTTCTTTATTGAGGGATTTCTCAAGGATCTCAATAAACCAGGAACGGGCCTTGTGTTCACAATTCAGTTGAATAGAGAAATACAAACAAAAAATTGTGAATGAAGTGATAGAGATACCAATAGAAATATGTCTAAGATATTAAATATGTTTTGTGTGGAAGAATATGACACTGCTTGAAAATAAAAGTTTGAGGAGAGAATGGTGTAAATAAGACTATAAGTCTAGACAGGGCCTTGCATGCTGTGTTAAGAAATTTCTACTTTATTTTTGCAGTCATAATAAAATACTGAAGATTTTAAGTGTGAGAGTAACCGGATCAGATTTACTGATGTCCACTCTTGGTGATGAATATAGTAGATTAGAGTTGGGGGGAGACAATTATAACCATGTGAGTTTATAAAATTGGAAGAGAAAGGCAGAAGTCTGGGTCATATAGATGCTACCTGAGATGGACTCCACCAGCAGTTGATGCCTTTGATGATGGATGAAGAAGGCCATAAACTAAGCAATACGGCAGCCATTAGAAGTGGAGAATGCCCCACCCCACCCCAGGACATGGCATGCAAGAAAATAATCAATCCAATAATCACAAGGGACTGAATTCTGCCAAATCAGTATTTCCCTAGAATATGCAGAAAAATGCAGCCTTGCTGGGAACTTGATTTTAGCTCAGTGATACTCACTTCAGACTTCTGACCTATGAAATGTAAGATAATAAATTTATGTTAGTTTGAACTACAAAATTTGTGGTAACAGCAACAGCAGAAAACTTTCCCAAAAGGTAAGAACTCTCTTCAAAATAATTTACAGTATATAAGCTATTCTAATTAATGTCCCAAGAGAATATATTTTCAGTTTATAATATCACCCTGAAAATGTTTCTAAAAATTGTAAGAGAAATAATAGTCAAAACACTTTTGAAAATAAAATAAAGGTGGCGAGTAGTAAAATTTATTAAAATGTATTAAAATATATAGTAATTAAGTCATTTTGGAAACATAACTGAGTCTAGACAAATTAATAGGAAATAATTCAGCATGTAAAATTTTATCTTCATATGCATCTATTATTAATATATCAAAGCCTATACAAATAGATTAAGATAGAATAGAATATTAGGTACTGACATAGACATGAACATATGAAAAAATACTCAGTTGTAGGGGTGGGCATCATGGTGCAGTGAGAGCAGCCACTGTTGGGCACATGCATCTATAGTCAAAGTGTCTGGGATTGAGTCGCACCTTTTCTCCCAATACAGTACCCCAATAACGTGCTCCCTGGGAAGCAGCAGATAATGGCTCAAGTACTTGGATGCGTGACACCCACATGGCAGACCCAGATTAGAGTTCGTAGCTTTTGCCCTGCACAATCCTGATTGTTGCAGGAATTTAGGGAGTGAACCATTGGATGGAAGAACTCTCTCTCTCTCTCTGTTACTCTGTCTTTCAAATAAATAAAAATAAACTTTCAAAATCCATAGGGGAAAGCATTGTGTCACAATGGGTTAAGCCTCTTCCTGGGATGCCCACATCATGTTTCAGAGTGCCAGTTCAAGTCTCAGTTGCTCTGCTTTCAATCCAGCTCTCTAATAATATGTCTGGAAAGCAGCAGATAATGGATAAAATACTTGAGTCTCTGCCACCCACATGGAAAACAAGATGGAGCTCCAAGCACCTGACTTTGGCTTGGGCCTGACTTGGCCAATGCGTCCATTTGGGGAGTAAATCAGTGGATGCAAAATCTTTCTTTCTGTCTACCCCTCTCTTTCTATCACTCTGCCTTTTAAATAAATATATAAATCTTTTAAAACATTTAAAAATTTTTAGTTGTCATGGAAATTAACATATCCTTACCCATCAAATTATCAGTTTTCTTGTACTTACAGTTTTCTTGTGTTAAAACATATATAGCATGAAAATACACCATGTTAATCATTTTTGAGAGCACAATTAGGTGGCATTAGAATGTTCACAATGTCAGAGCTGGTGAACTCAAAAGGCTTCCATAGCCTTGGCAACTCATGACAAGAGCCTAGGGTGATTACTGATGCCATAAACAAGAGTGTCAATTTGTTAAGTCAACAACAGGAGTCACTGTGCACTTACCCCTCATGTAGGATCTCTGTCCTTAATGTGCTGTACATTGTGATTTAATGCTATAACTAGTACTCAAGCAGTATTTTTCACTTTGTGTTTCTATGTGGGTGCAAGCTGTTGAAATCTTTACTTAATGTATGCTAAACTGATCTTCTGTATATAAAGAGAATTGAAAATGAATCTTGATGTGAATGGAAGGGGGGAGGGAGAGGGAAAGGGGAGGGTGCGGGTGGGTGGGAAGTTATGGGGCAGGGGGAAGCCATTGTAATCCGTAAGCTGTACTTTGGCAATTTTTACTCATTAAATAAAAGTTAAAAAAAAAAAAGAATGTTCACAATGTTGTGCCATCATCACCACCATCCATTTCCAGAATAGTTTCAGCTGCCCAGCCCCTTGTAGCCTCTATTTTACTTTCTCTGAATTGTCTATTGTCTCTTACAAATTGAATTATACAATTTTTGTCCTTTTCATGTGGCTTATTTAAATTAGCATAATTTTTCAAGCTGTATCCATGTTGTACCATATATCAAAATGCCATTACATCTTAGAGATTAATAGTATTCTGTTGATGTATATGTCACTTGCGTTTATCTGTTTGTGGACATTTGTGTTTCCATCTTTTAGCTATTTTGAATACCGCTGCTATGAACATTAGTATGCATGTATATATTGGAGTTCCTGATTTAAATTATTTTCTGCATATACCTAGAAGAAGAATTATTTGTCATCCAATAATTTCATATTTAAATTTTTTTTTTTTTTTTTGACAGGCAGAGTGGACAGTGAGAGAGACAGAGAGAGAAAGGTCTTCCTTTGCCGTTGGTTCACCCTCCAATGGCCGCCGCTGCAGCCGGCGCACCGCGCTGATCCGATGGCAGGAGCCAGGAGCCAGGTGCTTTTCCTGGTCTCCCATGGGGTGCAGGGCCCAAGCACCTGGGCCATCCTCCACTGCACTCCCTGGCCATAGCAGAGAGCTGGCCTGGAAGAGGGGCAACCGGGACAGAATCCGGCGCCCCAACCGGGACTAGAACCCGGTGTGCTGGCGCCGCAAGGTGGAGGATTAGCCTATTGAGCCACGGCGCCGGCCTCATATTTAAATTTTTGAAGAGGGGCCAGCACTGTCGCACAGCAGGTTAATGCCCTGGCATGAAGCGCCAGCATCTCATATGGGCACCAGTTCGAGACCTGGCTGCTCCATTAACGATCCAGCTCTCTGCTATGGCCTGAGAAAGCAGTAGAGGATAGCTCAAGTCCTTGGGCCCCTGCACCCATGTGGGAGACCCAGAAGAGGCTCCTGGCTCCTGGCTTCAGATTGGCACATCTCCAGCCATTGTGGACAATTGGGGAGTGAACCATCAGATGGAAGACCTCTCTCTCTCTCTCTCTCTCTCTCTCTCTCTCTCTGCCTCTCCCCTCTCTGTATAACTCTGACTTTCAAATAAATAAATAAATCTTTAAAAAATAAAAAAAAATTTTGAAGAATAACACTCTTTTCTACAACAGCTTTACTTTTTACATTTACAGCAATAATGACAAATGTACCACTTGCTCCACATCCTTGCTGATAATTGGAATTTTGTTTTTTATCACAGTAATTGTAATGGGTATGAAGTGTTATCTCTGTGGATTTCATTTGTATTTACTTAATGACTGGTAGCACTTAACACCATTTCATGCTCTTACTGACCATTTATCTACTTTCTTTAGAGAATTACCTATCCAAGTCCTTTCCACAATGTTTAATTGGTTCCTTTGATTCTTATTGTTGAGCTATAATTTTTATATATTCTTTATGAATTATATATCAGATATTTGATTTTAAAATGTTATATGTAATTCTGGAAGTTATCTTTTCACTCTCTTGATAGTATCCTCAGTTGGACAGAAGTTTATTTGTATATTTCCATCATCTGAAAGTATGAAGATATGTTTTATAGCCTAACATATCACCTATCCTATATCCTAAATCTATCCTAGATCTACCCATTAGTGCTTGAGAAAAATGTATATTCTTTATTGTTAGGTGTACTGATATTTATACATCTATCAGGTCCAATTGGTCTATAGTGTTTTTCAAGTTTTCTGTTCCCTTATTGATCTTCTATCTGGTTAGTCTATCCAGAACCAAAAATATTTGCAATGAAGTCTCCACATATTATTATAGACTCCAAGAATTATTCTAGACCATCTATTTCTCCCTTCAGTTCTGCCAATGTTTGCTCCATATCTTTTGGTGCTGTGGCATTTGGTGCAGATATGTTTTTTAATTATTATATAATCTTGGTGAATTGATAATTTCACTAATATATAATGTCCTATACCTCTTATGACAGCTTACACTAAAAGTTTATTTGTCTGATTTATGCATTGTAACTTACATTCATTTTGTTACTGTTTTCATGGGATATGTTTTCTATTCTTTCACTTTCAAACTATTTTCACCTTTATGCTTAATATGAGTCTTTAGTAGACAGCACATGTTTTAACGTTACACATTGTGCTTATCCATTTTTATTAGAGTTTAACCCATTTATTCTTTTTTAACCCATTTACTCTTAAAGTAATTACTCAAAAGGAAAGAATTCACCCACTTGGCTATTGTTTTAGATGCTTTAGAGGCCTATCTTTCCATAATTGCTATAATTATTGCCTTATTTTGTGCCCTATATTTTTTTGTAGTGAATCATTTTGATTTCTTTTTAACTTTCGTTTGTGTTTATACTATATATATTTTCTTTGTACTTTCTATGAAGATTTTACATAACATCCTAACATTATAACTATATAATTTGATTCATACCGACTGAACTTTAACTGCATGAAAATCTCTATTCTCATACAACTTCCTCCTTTATATTATTGATATTTGTATCATTGTACATTATATTCTCAATACTATTTATAGTTTTTGGGTTTTTTTAGTCATGTAGAAAATGAGTGGTGTTACCCACCATGATTACTATCTTATTATTTTTTATATTTAGCCATTAATTTATGATTACTAGAGACCTGTATTTACATATGGTTTCAAATTACTATCTAATGTCTTTTTTAAAGATTTTATTATTTGGGAGGTAGAGTTACAGACAGTGAGAGGGGAGACAGAGAGAAAGGTCTTCTTTCCGCTGGTTCACTCCCCAAATGGCCTCAGTGGCTGGAGCTGCACCTATCCGAAGCAAGGACCCAGGTGCTTCCTCCCTGTCTCCCATGTGGGTGCAGAAGTCCAAGGACTTGGGCCATCTTCTGCTGTTTTCCCAGGCCAATCAGAGAGCTGGATTGGAAGAGGGGCAGCTGGGACCAGAACCAGCACCCATATGGGATGCGGGTGCATAGATTAACCTACCGCGCCCTGGCGCCAGCCCCTAATGTCATTTCTTTTTAAACAACAGATCTCCCTAATAACATTTCTTCCATGGCAACCCACTGGAAATAATTTATCTATCATTTATCAAGGGCAATTTTACCAGATATACAATTCAAATTTGGCAATTTTCAACACTTTACAGACAAAGTTATTTCAAAAAGTTCATGGAATAGGGCCAGCATTTTTTAAATCACTGTTTGTAGCATCCTATACCAGAGATCAGGTTCAAGTCCCCTTTGCTCTGCTTTGAGTCCAGCTTCTTGCTAATATGCCTATGGGAAGGCAGAAGAAGATGGCCCAAGTGCTTGGGCACTTGCCATCTATGTGGGAAACCAGGATAGAGTTCCTGGCTCCTCCTTCAATCTAGCCAAGACCTGGCTGTTGTGGCCATTTGGGAAGTGAACCAATGGATGAAATCTCTCTCTCTCTCTCTCTCTCTCCCCCCCTCTTCTCCTCCTCTTCCTCCTCCACTTCCCTCAGTGTCACTCCCTCTCTTTCTGCAGCTCTATCTTTCAAATAAATAATCTTTGGAAAAGTTGATAAAAATGGAATTGAAAGCTAAGTATTTTGGTTAAAAATTTGAAATCTATACATAGATTTACATAACACACCTTTTGCACAAACTGAAGGTGCCTTGCGTACTATCAAACTGCCTATTAGTTTGAAAGATTTCTGCTGAGAAATCCACTGATAATCTTATTGAGGATCTCTTGTTATATGACAGTTCATTTTTCTCCTTTTGCTTCCAAAATTCTTTTACTTTGACTTTGGAAATTTTGGTCATAATATGTCTTTTTTTTTTAAAAAAAAGATTTATTTGAAAATCAGAGTTACACAGAGAGAAGGAGAGGCAGAGAGAGAGAGAGAGAGGTCTCTCAACTGCTGATTCACTCCCCAATTGGCCGCAACGGCTGGAGCTGTGCCAATCTGAAGCCAGGAGCCATGATATTCTTCTGGGTCTCCCCCGTGGGTTCAGGGGCCCAAGGACTTGGGCCATCCTCTACTGCTTTCCCAGGCCATAGCAGAGAGCTGGATCGTTAATGGAGCAGCCAGATCTCTAACCGGCGCCCATATGGGATGCTGGAGCTTCAGGCCAGGGTGTTAACCTGCTGTGCCACAGCGCCGGTCCCCATAATGTGTCTTACTGTGAGTCTCCTTGGATTTATCTGACTTGGAGTTCTTTAAGTTTTGGCATTTGTAGATCCATGCCTTTCATTAAATCTGGAAAGTTTCTATTATCTCTTCTACTTTGTTCTTTCTTTTTCGCTTCTACTGTAACTCTCATAATGCTTATGTTTGTCTTCTTGATGGCATTCCCTAAGTCCCTTAAACTCTATTCACTTTTCTTTATTTTTTCCATTTTGCTTCACAGAATTGATAATTTCAATTGTCCTATCACCAAATGGACGGTTTTTTTCTTTTCCCTTTTCAAATATGTTTTTAAAACCCAATACTAAATTTTTAAAGATTTATTTATTTATTAAGAGGCAGAGTTACCGAGAGAAAAGGAGAGACAGAGAGATCTTCCATCTGCTGGTTTATTCCCAAATGGCCACAACAGCCAGAGCTGGGCATATCCAGAGCCAGGAGCCCAGAAGCTTCTAGGTCTCTCATATGGGTGAAGGCACCCAAGCACTTGGACCACTTCCACTGCTTTCCTGGTCCCTTAGCAGAGAGTTGGATCAGAAGAGGAGCAGCTAGGATACAAACCAGCTGGCTGTAGGCAGAAACTTAGCCTACTATTCCATAGTGTCAGCCTTAAGTGAATATTTTAAAAATTTCAAGTGTTATACTTTTGAATTCTAGAATTTCTACCCCCTTCCTTATGGTTTAGATCTCTTTGTTTAAATTCTAATTGTGTTCACATATTGTTTGCTTGGTTTACTTTACCTCTTTGCTCATTTTCTTCTTTGGATCTTTTGGTATATTAAGACAGTCGTTTTACTTTCTGTATTTTTTTTACTTCTATTTGTTCATTTGAGAGGCATACAGAAAGAGAGAGAGAGAAAGTTTAAGCTCCTATCTACTCATTTGCTCCCCAAATGCCCACAGTGGCTGAGGGGCAAAAGCCAGAATCTAAGAACTCAATCCAGGTCTTCAATATATATGAGTGGCAGGAACGCAACTACATGAGCCTATCATCAATGCCTCCCAGAGTCTGCATTAACAGGAGAGCTGGAATTAGAAGCTATAGTCAAGAATCAAACCCAGGTACTCTGATGTAGAATGCAAGTATCCTAACTGACATCATAATTTCTAGGCCAACTGCCCACCCCAGTAATTCTTTAATTCTTAGTTATGAAATTCTTTGCCTAGGTTCCTTCATAGACAGTTTCTATCCATTTAGTTTGCTCCTTTGAATAAGCTATGTTTCCTGTTCATTTTGGTACCTTCTGATTCCTTGTTGAAATTTGGGCCCTATATTTTATCTTTGCAGCTATGTAGATCAAATTCTCTTCCTTCTGGGTTTTCTACATTTTTGTTTTATTTTTTAAAGGATGAAGACTTCAATAGTACATTTATTTTGAAACATTTCTAAAGTTATTTTTGCAAAGACTATTCCTTGTCATGTGTACTCACTGAAGTTTCTTACTTTAGGTCATGTTCAGCTAATGTTTTGACAAAGATTTCCTTGAATCCAGGAGGTGAAGCAAACAAACCATTTTCTCCCAAAAAGAGTGGGATAGGAGAATGAGAACAATTTCTCTCTCAGCTTACACATTGTCCTGCACTGGGACAGTCTTTCTCCAATTAGCTATGCTTGCTCTGAGCCTAGAAATAAGCCTGAGATGAAACATTGTCTTCTTATGGGTTTTTGAGTATGTCTTTTGTCCATACATGCATACAATTTTCTAAATTCTATCATAAACATAGTTCTTTCAGATGTTCTAATTTCCTAATGTCCTAATTTCTCACCCAAGCCTGTCCTTAGTGCCTTAAATGATCTATCTTAGGTCTCCACCCAGAATCTTCTGTCCTAATCATCTGTTTGTGGGTAATTTTGTAGTTTTCATGAGCACTGCTTGCCACTTTTCTACCATTTGTTAAAGTGATGTAAGATAGAGATGAGTAAATCAGGCCTTCTGGTATCCCCTCCCAGCTTAAGACAGTATATCACAATCTGCAAAAAGCTACCTTCTACCCGCCCGTTCAAGGAGTAGAATTGGGAATCTGTTTGCTCCTGCTCAAGACAGAGACTATCTCAGCCACAGCAGACAGGGAGTACATCAAGAGCGAGTGAAGATATCACAAATCTTTCCTACATTTTAAGATTGATTAGATATTTGCTTGATTATTATAAATGTCTGAGTGTTTTCCAGAGCTCCTACAAAGTTTATTCAGAGAACTTTTGTCTTTGTTTTCTGCTATTATTGGTGTTGATTTTTCTTTGGATAAACAAGAACTGAGAATTTCCTACTCTGCCTTCTTGGTAGCATATTTCTCAAAGATTTTTATCAGTACTAAATCCATGTATTGGCTAAGATTCAGTGATAATCAAGCATTCTGATAAACTTGCTGGAATAAATGTATGCAAACTTTCTGGATGGGAAGTTGGAAGTATGTACTAATAATTTTAAGTGATTATACTCCTTGACCCAGTAAGTGTGCTTCTAGGAAATTGGAAGTCATTTGCAATATATTTTTAACTGAAAATATAAGCATATAAACTCGGACACAGTATACAGTTTGATGTCTATCATCTTTGTAGTTTTTTTTTTTTTATAATACTAAGCCTTGTGGACTCTGAAAGCCAATTTTAATGCATGGAATTGAAATGTTTGCACAAAAATAAACTTTTAATAGCACTTCCCATGAACTTTTTGAGATATATTTGTATAGATGGATGGATCTCCTTTATTTTGTGGTAGGCAAAAAAGGGCTAGGGGCTGGTTTAGATTTGAAAGCTAAGAAGAATGGTGGCTCAGATCCAGCTTTAAGTGAACTGTTCTTTATCTGCTGTTAACAATATATGTAGAGGATTGAATAACTGAAGGATACTTGTGGGAACATGTACCCAAATGCTTGGTGTCTCCATACTTATGAACTTGTATATAAATTTCTGAGATGAATTTAAAAATATCAAGGGCTTACAGTCTTGAAGAACAATAAACAGAAAGAAGAAGAATGCGTCTAAATCCTTAATGGTTTATTTTCCATACAGGCAAACTTTTGCTAAACACACAATTACATATTTTTTATTGCATCTTCATGTGTACAGCAGGCCTGACCTTGGCTAACCACAGTTACTTCATATTCCAAAAAGATAGCATTAGAAGAAAACATTTTTCCATTCATTTGTTGTTTATAGCTTTTGTCTATATTCCCACTAAACCAGAGTTGTTTCATTTTTATTTGTTAAACTTCTTATTTGATGAAGTATTAAACATTTCACTATAATATAAATTTAAAATGTGTTATCTCGAAAACTACAAAAAGGCAATAAGGAAGAACAAAGTGGTGATGGAGAAAGGAGGAATCAGGGAGAGAGAAAGGGAATATCTTTATGTTCTTAGAATTGTATCTACAGGGGCCAGTGCTGTGGCATAACAGGTAAAGCCGCTGCCTGCAATGCTGGCACCCCATTTGGGAGCCGGTTTGAGTCCCAGCTGCTCCACTTCCAATCCAGCTCCCTGATAATGCATCTGGGAAGGCAGTGGAAGATGGCCCAAGTCCTTGGGTCCCTGCACCCATGTGGAAGACCCTGATGAATCTCCTGGCTCCAGCCTGGCCTACCTGCGGCCATTTGGGGAGTGGACTAGGGGATGGAAGATATCCTTATCACTCCCGCTCTCTCTCTCTGTAACTCTGCCTTTCAAATAAATAAAGTCAATCTTAAAAAAAAAAATTGGATCTACAAACCATACTGAATCTGTTAAAAACTAATTAAAATTAAAAATAAGTCTTTATGTGAACAATATTTCTCAGAGTTAAATACAATCATTTAACATTAATAAGGGTGTCTCTGTAATGTATTATTTGACCCATGAGGATGAACACTCCTTTCACTCATATGCTACCATAGTATTGAACTTATAACCTAGATAGTATTATAACTTCAGGATACTGAATGAAAGAGGGATCTTTATAACTTCAGGATACTGAATGAAAGAGGGATCTTTTAAAGCTAAATTATATACTTTTTATCGCAAAGGAAAATTAAAGAGCCTATAATTTCAGTTATTCTTTCCCTTAAAAGTATCAATGGTTTTTCATCATCTAATAAAAAAATCTCATCATAAGCATCACGAATAATGGATCTCAAAATGCAATCATTTGATTTTTGTTTTTTCAAAGTTTCATAATGGAGAAATAAATAAAATAAGGTATCTGGAGTATTGTTAATTTTGCTGAGAATAACTATGTTCCAACTCTTAGTGAAAAGGGAGATATTCTCCAAATTCCTGTCAGTTTTCTTACACTTTTCAGTGACAGAAAAAGGTTAAGACAAATTTTTTGTAGGATTTTTTTCATTAGAGGTTGGTACAATAAAATTTATGCAGCCTAGTAATATTCTGGTAAATTTCAATATTGTAAATATTTTATAGCATTTTTGATAAATTGAGTATAAGGATAATTAAGTTTTAGTTATGTGAGCAAGCTTCAACATATCAAATATCTGTATTTTGTTATAAGTAAGTTGAAGACTTAGCTTATATATAAGTATAGAGATAGAATAAGTAGGGAAGAGTTTCATGGCACAGCAGGTTAAGCCACCATTTTAGATGCCCCCATCCCATATCACAGTGCCAGTTCAAGTCCTATCTACTCTACTTTCTGCCCAACTTCCTGTTACTGTAACTGGGAAAGCAGCAGATAATGACTCAAATAGTTGGATCTCTGTCACCCATGTGGTAGACAGAAATGGAGTTCTTGGCTCCTTGTTTTGGCTCAGATGTCACAGGCATTTGGGGAGTGAACTGGGTAATGGAACCTTTCTCTCTCTCTCTCTCTCTCTCTCTCTCTGTGTGTGTGTGTGAGTCTATCTTTCAATTAATTTTCTAAAAGATTGAATAATAAAATCATTTTAACTCCTCTTCTTTGAGTCCTATTGACAATATAAAAAGATTTTATTTTTTAAAAATAAAGAAGAAAAATTCATTGTTTCCATTGTCATTGAGCTTCAAATCCTCTAAATCACAAATTTAAGAGAAAAATATACTGTGAATTTTGGATGGAAAAACAGGATGATAATAAAGTGATTTGAAAGAGCACAAGAAAGAAAAAGAAGAAATTAACATGTATTCCTTCAAAACTCAGGCTGTAAACATATTTGTCTAATAATAAATGCCAGTATTCTTAAGAGCGTAACCAATAATCCTTGATTAGAGCACCAAGATGTGAACTATATGCCAGTCTCTTAATCCTGAAAGCTGAGATAAGGAATTCCCTAACAGTAGAAGATTTATGGAAAAGCTGAGATGTAGAAGGTGTGGTCATTGACCTGCAATGAAACTGCTGACTATTTACCTCATTCCTCATTCCTCAATAGAAAACAGGCATAAGACATTCTCAAATACACAAGTACTCAGAAAATTTAGCATTCATAGCCTCTAAAAAAAGCAACAAATTCTATTGATTAAATCTAGTTAACCAAGGAATTAATCCAAATTAATAATCCAGTAGTGGGAAAGCTAAGACAAAAGACTGGAGGTATGTATTGAATCCTTTTCTTTTTTAATAGAGTAAAAGAAAAAAACTCCATGGATAATGGTTACTAAAATAATAATGCAAATTATACAAACATTTTTAATTTTTAAAAAAGATTTATTTTATTTAAAATCAGCTTCATATATATAGAGGGAAAGACAGAGAGAGATCTTCCATCTGCTGGTTTGCTTTCCACAGGGCTGCAACAGCCAGGGAAGGCCAGACCGAAGCCAGGAGGCAGAAGATTCATCCAGGTTTCCCACGTGAGTATCGGGGTCCAAACACTTGGGCCATCTTACACTACTCTCCCCGGGCCATTAGCAGGGAGCTGGATCGGAAGTGGAGCAGCTGGAACACAACCTGGCGCCCATATGGGATGCCAGTGTTGCAAGCAGTGGCTTTACCACTACGACACAATGCTGGTCCCAACTATAATTTTTAAATTATCAAAGTTTGCTATTAAGAAAACTCGGGAGTTGGATTTTGGTCTTTGGGGAGGAAATGTGGACTAGTTTTCTCATATTTCTAAGCAGGAGTTAATAGCATGCTTAGTAAAGCATGTCTGCACAACAAATTATTCAGAGTACTTCACAAGAATTGGGAAACTTTCACATAATGCCAGGAGATATATATTACTATTGTCTTCATTTTTAAGGTAAGAAACTGAGACTTATTAAGGTTGAGTAACTTGCACTTCGGTAAATGGTGGGGCTCAGTTTCCAGAAAATGATTCTAGTGTTCCAGTTCTTAATCATTTTGCTGTTACCTAAGGTAAAAAAGTGTGATAAAAATTTATATATAATGCAGCAGGTACTTAACCTGAGTTACTTGGGTTTGAGTACCAGCTCCAGCTCCTGGCAATGCAGACCCTGGGAGACACTGGTGATGACTCAGCTGGTTGGGTTCTTGCCACTCACGTGAAAGAACTGAATTGTTTTCCTGACTCTCAGCTTTGGCCAAAGCCCAGCCCCAACAATTAAAAACATTTGATTAGGAAATGGAAGCTCTCCCACCCCCCTCTCATGCACTCTGTGCCTCTCAGAAGATATAATGCATAAAGTAAAGCAAAACAATGACTGCTATCTTTATGATCCTTTTGTAGTACTTAAAAAATTTCAGAGAATTGCTTTAGTGACTAATATCTCTTGTAATGATTAAATATTTACCTGAAATGTCATAATTTCTTAATATTACTCTTTTTCCTGCAAGAGGTTAATTAAATTAAAATTAAAATTAATATTTTCTTAAGTGTAGTACAGGTTGGATGAACTCTTGGTAAATTTTGATTGTCTGTCAACTATGAGGGTTTTCTTGCCCTTCAGAGTAGTTTCAGCACATAGAAAAGATTATTCATAGGTTCTATCAGTTATAAAATTAACATTGAATTTTCAAAAAGCCTGTTATTGCTTAAGTTTTTTTTCTTAGTTTACAAATATCGTGTGTTCATCTATTTAGCTAATTATGGCCATCAAAAAGGAGGTACCTTTCTCTGAAGGGAGGAGAGAGCTTCCACTTTGACTAAGACCCTGTCTGAATAAGATTGAAGTCGGCGAACTCAAAAGGCTTCCATAGCCTTGGCAACTCATGACTAGAGTCTAGGGAGATTACTGACGCCATAAACAAGAGTGTCAAATTGTTAAGTCAACAACAGGAGTCACTGTGTACTTACTCCTCATGTGGGATCTGTCCTTAATGTGTTGTCCAATGTAAAGTAATGCTATAACTAGTACTGAAACAGTATTTTACACTCTGTGTTTCTGTGTGGGTGCAAACTGATGAAATCTTTACTTAATATTTACTAAATCAATCTTCTGTATATAAAGAGAATTTAAAATGAATCTTCATGTGAATGGAATGGGAGAGGGAGCGGGAGATGGAAGGGGTGCGAGTGGGAGGGAAGTTATGGGGGGGGGGAAGCCATTGTAATCCATAAACTGTACTTTGGAAATTTATATTTACTAAATAAAAGTTAAAAAAATAAAAAAAAAGAAAAATTAGATTCAAAGATGACTATTGGGGTGGGAATTTAGTCTAGTTATTGACACATTGTTTAATACACCTACATCCTATACCAGAGTGCCTGGGTTCAAGCCCTGGCTCTGATCCTGATTACACTTACTTGCTTAGGTGCATCCTAGGATGATGCAAAAGATGAATTAGTTGGTTGGCTCCATGCTATTTATGTGGGACACCTGGACTGAGATTCTGGCTCAAGTTTCCAGCTTTAGCCTACCCTAGACTAAACCATTTTTGGCATTTAGGAGGTGAGTCAGTGGACAGGATCTCTCTCTCTCCTCTCTCCCCAATAAATAAATCTATTTCTTGAAAAAATGTAAAACAGATAAATTTATTTTGATGTGAATTTTCTGAAATATAATCATATCTGTTTTCATAATATGCATTTTCCATGAACATTTTTAAGATCCTGCACATATGATGATACATTCTTGACTCTGTATATACTCATTAAATTTGTTTCTAAGTTTAACACCAATATTTAACTAATGGCTAAAATAGATATCTCCCTAGGAGAATAATTACATTGAACCCACATCTATCATATCACTCTAGTTCTTTTCCATTCTTCTCACAATTTATAGTGAGTCATATTTATGAAGAACCAGAAACCTGAAGTTATCCTTGATCTCTTTACCCTGGTAACACCCCCTTTATTGTTAGATGCCTAGTTTTCTATCTGTTTCATCCATTTCTCCAAATCCTGCACTATCACTCCAGGCCAAGGTAATAGTAATTCTCACCTGGACTGTGAAAAATGTATTTTACTTACTTTTAAAATGTGCATTCTCTTTTTTTTGTCATGAAAAATATCAGGAATAAAAAATTCGTTTTGTGATAAAAAATATCTTAAAAGGGCTTTTATAGCATCATTGAAACCACATAAATATTTTAAATTACATTTATAATATTTTATTGGCTTTTTTTTTTATTTTACAGGCAGAGTGGACAGTGAGAGAGAGAGACAGAGAGAAAGGTCTTCCTTTTGCAGTTGGTTCACCCTCCAATGGCTGCCGTGGCCGGCGCGCTGAGGCCGGTGCACCGCGCTGATCTAATGGCAGGAGCCAGGTGCTTCTCCTGGTCTCCTATGGGGTGCAGGGCCCAAGCACCTGGGCCATCCTCCACTGCACTCCCTGGCCACAGCAGAGAGCTGGCCTGGAAGAGGGGCAACCGGGACAGAATCCGGCGCCCTGACCGTGACTAGAACCCGGTGTGCCGGCACCGCAAGGTGGAGGATTAGCCTAGTGAGCCGCGGCGCCGGCCTTTTATTGGCTTTAAATATTCAAGTGACTAACTTAAAATTTTCTCAGTAAACTTAAATATCTACTGAGTCTTATATTGTCTTAGATTTGTCTTAAACATCTTTACTGAGAAGTTCATATGGAGCAGGTTATGTTCTGAGAACTTGTAAGTAACAGTCTGTGAAAGAAAGGAAATATCTGTGTTTATGGAATTTTCAATCTACATGTTCCCATTTCGTATGTAAACTTAGAGAGACTTCAATCTGAATTTGCAAATCTAAGTAAATTACTCAACTAAATATTTTAATTGAGATTTGCAAGTTTACATTTTTCTCTAATAGTCTAAGTTCTCTTAAACACAATTTTAATACTTAAAATACCAAAATATTTACAGGCATATTATTACAAAATTTTAATATTATGATTTTCTATAATCTTAAGCATTTCCGAACTCAATTCTGATTTTCAAGACTAAAAATATAATAAATCACTAAAAAAGTTTTAAAATAATTTTAGGACCTAACTTAATAGGACATGATGGCTAGTTTTGTGCATCAAGTCAGCTAATCTATGGTGTTTGGTCAAACACTAGTCTAGATTTTGCTGTGAAGGTAATTTTTAGACACAATTAACATTTAAAACAACAGAATTTGAGTAAAGGGGAAGCTATTCTTCCTTAAGATTGTATTGCAAAATCTCTGTTTTCTGGCCTGTTGTGCTGATTTTTGGACATTGGTTTCATTTCTTTGACTAATTAGCAGATACTTCAGCTTTCTTAAAGAATGATGGAAAGGTGATTCTGTCCCTATTGGTGATAATTATGGGAAACACTGTACCTTACTTATAACCTATACCAAACCACAGATCTGAAGAAGAATTTGGACACAGAGACTATGTCCCCTAGATAGATGAATATGTTACTTAAAATTTGTGCTCACTCCCTCCACTCAAACTGATACATTTTTCATAGTATTTTATGTCTCTGACTCTTAAGAGATTTAATATCTTCTTATTTATCAATGCTGTGCATTATTTTAATAACCTTCCTCTCTTACAAGGCCTTAGTTATTCTATATATTACTATGATATCTGGTTGAATCTTAATATTTATTTTTACTTTATGTGAGTATGCTTCCAAATCTATGAGGCCTTTCAACTGTATCACTTGTTGAAAATATCTGTGGGCATGGCTGACCATGTGAATTGTTCTGCATAGAGATTTCTGAAGGATAATGTGTTTTAAGAACAATGGTAGGGATTGGGGCCGGCACCGTGGCTCACTTGGTTAATCCTCCGCCTTGAGTTGATGGCATCCCATATGGGCTCCAGGTTCTAGTCCCGGTTGCTCCTCTTCCAGTCCAGCTCTCTGCTGTGGCCTGGGAAGGCAGTGGAAGATGGCCCAGGTCCTTGGGCCCCTGTACCCGCATGGGAGACCGGGAGGAAGCACCTGGCTCCTGGCTTCGGATCAGCACAGAGCTGGCTGTAGCGGCCATTTGGGGGGGTAAACCAATGGAAGGAAGACCTTTCTCTCTGTCCCTCTCTCTCACTGTCTGTAACTCTACCTGTCAAATAAATAAATAAATAAAAAGAACAGTGGTGGACATTTTAGTGTCATTTAAATTTTAGGAGAAGATTATTTTTATGAAAAAAGCATTTATTTTATAAAAATGTTAACAGTGAATTTTGTAACAAGAAAAATGTAAAGTTAAAATACAGGGAATTTCTTTCTTTTTTTTTTAGGATTTTAGTGACTGAAGACTAGGTTAATGGGGAGGATAGTACTACGAAGTAAAAGCACAAAGGGAATTTTGGAGGGTGATGCAACTAAGCTGTATTTTTTATTGCCTTGATCACTACCTGAATTTAGATATGACTTAAAATTATAACATACACTATTGACTGTACATTCTACTAACTGTACAAGAAAGGAAGTAAAATTTTCTGTATAGTAATTTTAAAATTAAGATTAAATATAATCCTGAAATGAATGTGTTACATGATTGCCTAATTTGAATGTGTTTTTTAATTTGATATTTCATGAAAATTAGAGTAATTACAATAACTAGTCACCTTTGTAAACACTTTACATTATTTTTCTAATTTGACCCTGTCAAATTACTCCCTTATAAATTTTAATAAATTTCAGTTTCTTCCATCATCACGATACTGTCCTGTAGTTAGCCCAGGACACGATAGATCAATACAATTATTAGCCACAGACTTATGTCAAGATACCATGAGCATTTTCACATGAACTAAATTGAATGGGACAGAAATCAATAACTTATGTCAAGAAAACCAGACTCAGTGCCTAGAATACAGCATATTTCATTGGAAGGTGACAGGTAAGGAGTGACAGAAAAAACAACATATTTATGTGGACAAAATGCATTCAACCACTATGAAGTTTGGCCATTTCCCAGCAGGCAGATATAATAAATATAATACATTTCCACATTCCACATCCCCCACTGTTGCTCATCTTCCTATTCACCTTTGAAAGTAAACACAGTATTTCTCTCATAGATTGCTCGCTGTGTATAAGTAGATATCAAATCTAGGGTTGCAAAGTAGAAACATATTTCTTACTTTCGTTTCTGCTACCATCCTCACGCTTTGGAACCCACTAAAGAAATTATTGCATTATCCTAGTGAAGACATCATAGTTGTTGCTGGAAATGTAACTATTAAATGTAACTTATGCACGATGGCTAATTAATTATCCCCATTGCCCAACCAAATTCATTGGCTGCCAGACCAATGGATTCTCTGCTAGTACATATAAATCAGTGCTTCATTTAAAATTGAACTTGTTTATTATATGCTCTCTTTCTAGAAGTTACTGGTATTTGACTTTTTGACTATGTGCAACCTTATTGAAGCTTTTAACCTAATTGCGTTTGGTTTAGAGGATGAGATGGTCTCTATATTTTAACCATTGTAAGGAGGATGGAGAAACCACTGTGATTAACATTTGGTTAGGGTTATAGTTGCATTTAGTTGGAAAACATATCAGAATACTTTACCATGATTTTTAAAGTTGTGGAGAAAAATCCTAGATATTAAACGTTTTTCTTAATTATTGTAAAATTATAATTGGCACACTAAACAATGTATTTCTAACCCCTAGTGTTGATACTTTCTTATTTTTAAAAAAAGACCTCAGGATATTTTGTTGGATGAATAGTCAGGGTTCTCATAGAAAATAATTCACTCCAGATTATTCAAATGAAGGTTTTAAGAGCTTATTTGTGAAATATGAAAAGACTAAAGGGATAAACAAGGGATAATTGGGATACCTAGAGACTAATAATAATAGAAAATCAATATTACTCATGAGGCTAATGATAAGAAATACTGTTATCAAATCCCGATGAAAAGTGCTAGGGTATAGGAGGGCCTCCCCAGTGATAACTATAGTATAGGGAAGGGATGCCTACTGCTACCAATATAGTACCAAAATAAGGGATGCATTGGTCAGCTTTGGCTGCCATAACAAAATAGCACAGATTGAGTGGCTTAAACAACATATCTGTTTCTCATAGACCTGGAATCTGAGAAATGCAAGATCAAGTTTCTGGATCATTTGGTTCCTATGAGGGTTCTCATCTTGTTTGCACACAGCTGCCTTCCTTCAAATTAGGTGTCTACACTTATGAACTCATTTAACTTTAATTAACTCTTGAAAGCATTTATTTTCAAATATAGTCACATTGAAGATTAGGAATTCAATAGATGAATGGACAAATGTAGGAAAATGGTGTCCCCTTGTTTCTTGCAAGTTCTTTCCATTGACCAAAGCCAACAAAAGCCAACTAACAAGGCATTCTACATACAGGGGTAAGTCTTGAAAGACACAGAACTGGGAAATGACAGATAAAATTAAAGTGTTATGGGGTAGCAAATGGATAATTGTCAATACAACTAATCCAGATGATATCTTTAGACATAGAAGGGGATGAGGCAACATAAGCTTATGTTTTATGTTACAGATAAGAAAAAGATGATACATGACAAGAAGAGTCACCATATCAATCCTCTCGTTGTGGTGAACTTATGTGTAGAGGAATACATTCAAACAATAATTGCCCAGGAATTGACTGGAAAGTGAATCAGCTACCATAAATCTGAATTGTGAACCAGGCAAAGAAAATACAAGAACAAAAATAATACTATAGACTTACTTTACATATGAATTTGGGTATAAAAAAACTAAATAAAATATTAGTTTTATCACCAAAGTTATAAATATTAAGAAATTAAGAAGATCCATTTCAAATGCTCATTGAAATAAAAAATAGAACTCATTTGATAAAGTTTAATGAACATTCATGACTTTAAGAAAATCATTTCCACAAAGCTGGGAGTAGAATGTAACTTGTAAATTTTTTAACTTGATAAAGTTATGGCTATTATTTGAATATGTCCTCCCAAAGTTCTAATGTTGGAAATTTAACACCCAAATTCACATGTTAATGGTATATGGAAATGAGGCCTTTGGGAGGAAATTCAAATTAGAAGGAGTTATCAGGGTGAGGACTCCATGATGGTGTTAGCTGCTTAATAAGAGGAGGACAACGGACCTAAGTAGCACACCTGCTCTGTCTTTACATGTCATGGTGCAGCAAGATGGCCCTCACTAGATAACAAGTATTCAGGCTCCATACTTTTGAATTTCTCAGCCTCCAGAACTGTGAGCCTCATAAATTTTTGTTCTTTATAACTTCCCTGGCCTCAGGTATTCTGTTACAGCAACAGAAAGTTCACTAAGATATATATTGCAGACCAGTGCAAACATCAGTAACAACAGTATTATCTACTGGATGCTTACTGATGTCAAGCATTGTTCTAAGTGCTTTTGTATTAGCCACTTAATACTTAAAACAACCCTAAGTGGCAGTTACTATTTTTTTGTGTTCTCACTTTTTTTCAAGTGTAGAAATGAAGGGCAAAGGCAGATTATATAATTTCTCCAAGGTCACACATCTAGTTAACCAGCTGAGGTTCAAAACTTAGCAGTCCTTGGCTATGGAATGCTTGCTTTTTACCATCATGTATGTTATCTCTCATACTAAATAATGAAGTATTAGAAGCAGGGATGTACATTCAGAATCCATCAGTGGACATGAAATGATACTCTAACCTCACTAGAACATGCAATCTGTTAATCCTCTCACTTTCAAAAGCCCTCTTCTTCATGGCTTTACTGCCTTCCTTACTAAACTTTATCCATGATCAGTGAAGATCACCACTTCCTTGAATATTCCCTCACTTGTTTTCTCTCTCTTACTGTTACTGAACTTGCTTGGGAGATCTCCAAGCCTAGTTGAATAAAATTTTGCATCTACTTCTAGCCCAAATTTAGTGCTTCTCAGGGAATGTTGTTAAAATGATGTTCAAACTTTCTATAACCCTTCCTCCATCCTCATTCTCAACTGGTGCTCTTTCTTCATTTGTCACTGAAAAGAGTAGACAGATTAGAAAAATAATGTCCGCAAGTTCTCAACATTATGTTATCTATAGTGCCTTTACTGTTACAATAAATGATCCATGTATGCTCTGAGAAAGACTAACCCCTTTGTTTTTACAGTAGATCCTATGCCATCTTGCATACCGAATGACACTAGTCCGGCAATTATCCATATTTTTTTGCATTATCCCTTCCCTGCTTTAGTGGCCATTACCCCTCAATGATGACATATGTTGATAGATCTCACATCTTAATAAAAAATCAGATGAATGAATAAAGCAAATGTAATATATACATACAATAAATACACTTCAGTCTTTAAAAAGAGGAAATTATGCTAAGTGAAATAAGCCACACACAGGAAACGACTGCATGATTTCCCTTATATGTGGAATCTAAAAATTATAAATCAAATACATAGAAACAAATTTAAATAGTGGTTAGCAGAGATGGAGGAAATAAGAAAATGTTATTCCAATGGTAAAGTTGAAATTATATATTTGAAAATATATACAATTTTTAAAAATAAAAATGATAAAGGAAAGATTTTCTAAGTTGCTCTGTTTTAAAAACACTAAGGGGCCAGCACTGTGGTGTAGGGGGTAAAGTCGCTGCCCCCAGTGCCGGCATTCCATATGGGCGCTGGTTCAAGTCTTGGCTGCTCCACTTCCAATCCAGCTCTCTTCTATGCCCTGGGAAGGCAGTAAAAGGTGGCCTAAGTCCTAGGGCCCTTGTACTCATATGGGAGACCCAGAAGAACCTCCTGGCTCCTGGCTTCGGATCGGCTCAGCTCCAGCCATTGCGGCCATCTGGGGAGTGAACAAGGGGTTAGAAGACCTCTCTCTCTGTCTCTGCCTCTGCCTCTCTGCCACTCTGCCTTTCAAATAAAATAAATAAATCCTTAAAAAATAAACAAATCTTTCCTTTAAAAATGATTTATGTATTAATTTATTTGATACTCAGTGTTACAGAAAGAGAGGGAGAGACAGAGATAAAGAGATCTTCCATCCTCTGCTTCAGTCCCCAAAGGGCTGCAATGGCCAGGGCTGGGCCAGGCTGAAGCCAAAAGCCAAGAGGTTCATCCATGTGGGTTCAGAGGCCAAAGAACTTGGGCCATCCTCCACTGCTTTCATAGGCACATTAGCAGGGAGCTGGACTGGAATTGGAGCACCTGGGATTTGAATAGGTGCCCAAATGGGATACTAACATCTTAGGTGGCAGCTTTGCCTGCTATGCCACAGCATGGCCCCGACAAATCTTTCTTGAGAATATTTCCTTGCAGATTGACTCCAAGCATAGAAAGCCTACATTAACTAGCAGGCCATATTATGAATCTTCAATTAGTTTTGTGGATCTGCAGTCCCCTGTTGGCATCATCCATCTCTGTTATATTATTTACATAATAATTTGAAAATTATTATTACTGTTATTGTTAAGACACAGCTAAAAATGAGTAAAAGACTTCAATAGATATTTCTCCAAAGAAGGTATATAAATAACCAATAAGGTTATGAGTAAAGGACTTTAACAGATATTTCCCCAGAGAAGATATACGAATAACCATTAAGCACATGAAAATATACTCAACATCACTAATCATTAGGAAAATACAACTAAAGACCACCACAAACTGCTACATCATTCTCATATGAACACCAAACATATAAACAGAAAAATACTGTTGCCAAGGCTGTTTGGAAACTGGAACACTTACGTACTGTTGGTGGAAATGTAAAGTGGTACCAGCAAATATGAAAAACAGTATGGTGGTTGCTTTTAAAAAGCAAAACATAGCTGAAATCCAAGATGGTTGAATAGGGAGAAGTCCCACTGACTTCAGCCACAGACAACTGCTATAAAAACAAAGGAAAAACCATGATCCCAGGGGACTGATTGAGAAAAATATTCAGTGGAGAGTGGACAGAACAGAACAGAGACTCTGGAGCAGTGAGCAGAAAGGACAGACACACAGCACTAGCCTTGCACCATTCGAAAATCCTGCATGTTCACAGCATGCTCCTGACTTGGAAGTTCTGTCTTCCCAGGAAAGGGTTCACCTACAGCACTGGCGGCTTTGACAGAGGGAGAATTCCACAGTACTCACTGGCTTTGATTCAGGCCTGGGGAACTGGTAGGGGATAGAGCAACTACTTTACTCCATGAAGGGAGACCATGTTGCTTCTCTCCCCTCCCCCCATCAAAGCATCAGTCTCAACTTGCTGAAGTGGAGCTACAGACACCTCTGTTCTTACTCAGGGAATGCCAGGCAACTTGCACCAGGGATGGGGCAGCTCACAGGGCAGGCAGTGTACCACCTACAATCTGTGACTGAGACATATGGGCGTAGGCCGTGGAAACGAGAAGGACATGAGTTGTGGCTGGGTTCCTGTGCATCTACATGGTCCGACTGTGGAAAGTCAGGTTTCGTTGTGTACTAGGGACAGATCTTCTGGAAGGCTTGGAGGACACACCACAGAGTAGGTTGGTGCTCCGTTTGGTGCATGTGCCTGGGTAGATGGGTTATGTAAGCATCATGAGATCACACTGCACTGTGAATCAACTGGCTTTCCTTGGCACAGAGCAGGGCTGGGATTGTGAACACACTAGCCAGCTACAACATCACCTCCCCACTGCTGACTATAACTAGAGATGACATATCATGCCCCACTTGGGTGTCACTCTGGACTCTTACCCTACATAAACATATCCAGAGCTCCCTGGCCCAACCCAGCACATACCCCTTGAACTCTAGCACAAGTCTCAGAAACTTTACCGACCCAGAGAGGCTTATTTCCAAGAATAAAGCCTTTAATTAAAAAAAAAATCCTCTGGGGCTGGCGCTGTGGCACAGCAGGTTAAGGTCCTGACCTGAAGCGCCAAGCATCCCATATGGGCACTGGTTCTAGTCCTGGCTGCTCTTCTTCCAATCCGACACTCTGCTATGGCCTGGGAAAGCAGTGGAGGATGGCCCAAGTCCTTGGGCCCCTGCACCCGCATGGCAGACCCGGAAGAAGCTCCTGGCTCCTGAGTTTGGATCGGCGCAGCTCTGGCCGTTGTGGCCATCTGGGGAGTGAACCAGTAGATGGAAGACCTCTCTCTCTGTCTCTACCTCTCTCTCTCTTTGTTTTTCAAATAAAGAAAATAAATCTTTAAAATATACTCCAGTAGAAATAACAAGTGATCCCCTAAATATGTAAAAATCAATGTAGGAACAGAGGAAATATGAACAAATTACAATGTTCTCTAATTTTACTGCAAAATAGAATGGTATGGACATTTAAATTTTCTTTTATATTGAAAAATTGCCCTCCAACGTGTACTCACCAGCAGTGAATGAGACAATGATTTTCTTGCAAATCCTTATCAATTTTAAGTATAATGGGTAGACTGAAATCTACTTATATTTTCATGAATACTGCAGATTTTGAGATTGTCTTCAAATGTCTACTTACAATCCATATTCTGTTCTTATCATTTATTAATAATACATTTGCCAGATTTTAATTTTTAAAGGATTGTTATGATACTTGTACATATATTGGGGGCATAGTGTGATATTTCAATATAAGTGTGCATATGTAGATATCATCAATTAATTGGCATTTCAATAACCTCTATCATTTATAATTTCCTCCCTACTAGCTATTTTAAACATTCGGTTAATTGTTGTCAATAATTGTTATCTTACCATGCTATAAAGTATTAAAAGTTATTCCTCCGGGGCTGGCACTCTGGCGTAGTGGGTAAAGCCGCTGGCTCCTGGCTTTGGATTGGTGCAGCTCTGGCCATTGCGGCCAATCAGGGAGTGAACCAACGGATGGAAGACCTCTCTCTCTCTCTCTCTCTCTCTCTCTCTTCCTTTCCTTCTCTCTCTGTGTAACTCAGACTTCCAAATAAGTAAATAAATCTTTTTAAAAAAGTTATTCCTCCTAGCCATCTTTGACCCTGTAACTATTAACTTTACTTTTGCCACACATTCTTCCCAGGCTCTGGTTACCACTTTTGTATTTTCTGTTTCTTTTTGATCTACTTTTTAACTTCCTCATATAAGTGAATATTTTTCTTTCTGTATCTGACTTATTTCACTTAAAATAATGTCTTCCAGTTTCGTATGGGTTGCTACAAATGCAAACAATTTCTTTCTTCTTTATTATTTGCTAGTTTTCTGAGAGTGGGTTTTTCTCAAATTGTTTTCTTTATAAATTGAATGAGTTCTAGTATTCCTTTATGCATTCAGTGGACTTCAAATATTTTATTCTGTTTAAGTCTGACTTTAATGTCTTTTATTGTACAAAATTTTTAAATTCTATATGTAATGTAAAAAATATTAAATGTGGAGATCTTTCATTTAGTTTTTTTTTTTCCCCCAGAGTGTCCACGAGTGAGATCCGAGTGGAAAGAATGGGTCATCAAAGAAGGAGGTACCTTTCTCTGAAGGGAGGAGAGAACTTCCACTTTGACCATGGCCTTGTCTAAATATGATCAGAGTCAGTGAACTCAGGGGGCTTCCATAGCCTTTGCAGCTCATGACAAGAGCCTAGGGTGACTACGGATGCCATAAACAAGAGTGTCAATTTGTTAAGTCAACAACAGGAGTCACTGTGCACTTACTCCTCATGTAGGATCTTTGTCCTTAGTGTGCTGTACATTGAGGCTTAATGCTATAACTAGTACTCAAACAGTATATTTCACTTTGTGTTTCTATGGGGGTGCAAACTGTTGAAATCCTTACTTAATGAATACTAAACTGATCTTCTGTAAAAAAAAAAAAAAGAAATTATCAATTCCCAACTTGACTCTCACTGGGATTAAACATGACAATAGGTCTGATCTGATTTCATCATCATTTAAAAAATCATCTATTATTTTTCACTTTATGTTTCTGTGTGGGAGCAAACTGTTGAAATCTTTACTTAATGTATACTAAACTGATCTTCTGTATATTAAGAGAATCGAAAATGAATCTTGATGTGAATGGAAGGGGAGAGGGAGTGGGAAAGGGGAGGGTTGCGGGTGGGAGGGACGGTATGGGGGGGGAGCCATTGTAATCCATAAGCTGTACTTTGGGAATTTATATTCATTAAATAAAAGTTTAAAAAAATATTAAATATGTGAAATTCACAATGTCGAGGTAAATATTCTTCTCATCTCCAGTTTCTAAAGATATTTGTATGCTTTACCATAGCTTAAAGTTTAGTTAATCATATTTAAATCTAAAAATTACTTTTGTATATTACACAAAGTAAGAAATTTATTCATTTTGTTCCACATGTCTTAACCTGGTAGAAGACATACCAAGTGATAGGATAGGCACATTTTCACCTCTAGAACAATTTGTCCAATTCTTTTCTCCCGTTTAGGATCCAATCTTCAGAGTGTTAATTTTCATTGCTTTCATATCCTTGTCAAAACTAAGTCTATCAAATCCTTTGAACCATAATTACTGCTTCCCAGGGTCTGAAAGGAAGCTGAATTAGCAGCCAGAGCAGGGTATTGAAACCAGGCACTCTTATATGGGACATGAGTGTCATATTCATTATCTTAACCACTAGAATAATATACTGGGAAATTAACAAAAGAGTTCTTTCATGTAGTTCCCATATGTAAGCCTGTCAGGGCATAGAGTGGTATAAAGGATGGAAAATGGAACTGCAGGGGTGCAGGCTGTCACTGTTTATTACCTAGTATGCTATTTTCATGTATGAGAGTACATACTATGTCCTCCTGATGGCTTGGCGAAAAGACTCAAGAAACTTAGATCTACTGTATCTGTAATTACCTTTGCTGTAACGTGGCTGTTCTGGCCTGTCATCTTCATAGTGATTGTTTAAGGGGCCAGTGCTGAGGCATAGTTGGTAAAGCCCCGGCCTGCAGTGCTGGCATCCCATATGGGCACTGGTTCATGTCATGGCTCCTCCACTTTTGATCCAGCTCTCTGGTATGGCCTGGGGAAGCAGTAGAAGATGGTCCAAATCCTTGGGCCCTTGCATGGTGGACCTGAAATAAGCTCCTGGCTCCTGGCTTCAGGTTGGCCCAGCTCCGGGTGTTGTGGACATTCGGGGATTGAACCAACAAATGAAAGAGTTCTCTCTCTCTCTCTGCCTTTGCTTCTCTGTAACTCTGCCTTTCAAATGTATATATTTATATACATATTTACATATGTATGTATTTATACATGTATAAATATGTACATATTTATCTGTACATATGTACATATTTATAGACATATTTATATACATATATATAAAGTAGTGATTGTTTAAGTGTATCTGGTCATTTTAATCTTCCAGGTAACCACACTAAATTTAAGACAATTTTTCATCAAAGGCATCACAAAAAAAGTGAAAAAGCAAACTATAAATTGGTATAAATATAGCAACTCATGTAATTATAAAGAATAATTTTTTAATAAATATGTACACCATAATAGAAAAGTTGATGAAAGGATATATAGGAATTTTATAGACAATGAAATATTTTCTCTGTAAACATTTGAATAAATGCCAAATCTCATTAACAATTGGAAGATGTAAATTACAACCAAAATGAGATATTATTTTATGTTTTTGAATTAATGAGATTTTTTTCTTTTTCTTTATTTTTTTTTTTTTTTGGCTTGTGGCATGTTTTTTTTTTAACTTTAATTTAATGAATATAAATTTCCAAAGTACAGCTTATGGATTACAATGGCTTGCCGCCCCCCATAACTTCCCTCCCACCCGCCACCCTCCCCTTTCCCACTCCCTCTCCCCTTCCATTCACATCAAGATTCATTTTCAATTCTCTTTATATACAGAAAATCAGTTTAGCATACATGAAGTAAAGATTTCAACAGCTTGCACCCACACAGAAACATAAAGTGAAAAATACTGCTTGAGTACTAGTTATAGCATTAAATCACAATGTACAGCACATTAAGGACAGAGATCTTACATGAGGAGTAAGTGCACAATGACTCCTGTTGTTGACTTAACAAATTGACACTCTTGTTTATGGCATCCGTAGTCACCCTAGGCTCTTGTCATGAGTTGCCAAGGCTATGGAAGCCTTTTGAGTTCACCAACTCTGATCATATTTAGACAAGGTCGTAGTCAGAGTGGAAGTTCTCTCCTCCCTTCAGAGAAAGGTACCTCCTTCTTTGATGACCTGTTCTTTCCACTGGGATCTCACTCGCAGAGATCATTCATTTAGGTCTTTTTTTTTTTTTTTTTTTTTTTTTTTGGACAGAGTGTCTTGGCTTTCCATGCCTGAAATACTCTCATGGGCTTTTCAGCCAGATCAGCATGCCTTAAGGGCTGATTCTGAGGCCAGAGTGCTGTTTAGGACATGTGCCATTCTATGAGTCTGCTGTGTATCTCGCTTCCCATGTTGGATCGTTCTCTTCCTTTTTTATTGTATCGGTTAGTATTTGCAGACACTAGTCTTGTTTATGTGATCCCTTTGACTCTTAGTCCTATTATTATGATCAATTGTGAACAGAAATTGATCACTTGGACTAGTGAGATGGCATTGGTACATGCCACCTTGATGGGATTGAATTGGAATCCCCTGGTATGTTTCTAATTCTACCATTTGGGGCAAGTCAGCTTGAGCATGTCCCAAATTGTACAGAATTAATGAGATTTTTTTAAAGTCTGATAATACCAACTGGTTAAACTTGACAAAACTAATATTATACTGGAAGATTTTGAAATATTCAAAATATTTTTTGACAGGCAGATTTAGACAGTGAGAGAGAGAGAGACAGAGAGAAAAGTCTTCCTTCTGTTGGTTCACTCCCCAAATGGCGTGCTGCACCCATCCAAAGCCAGGAGCCAGGTGCTTCCTCCTGGTCTCCCATACGTCTGCAGGGCCCAAGCACTTGGGCCATTCTCCACTGCCTTTCCGGGCCACAGCAGAGAGCTGGACTGGAAGAGGAGCAACTGGGAGAGAACCCAGTGCCCCAACCGGGACTAGAACCTGGTGTGCCGGCGCCGCAGGCAGAGGATTAGCCTAGTGAGCCACGGTGATGGCCAATACTCAAAATCTTACAAATTGGTGAACAGTAAAAAAAAAAAATAGTATCTGTGCGCTAGAATCAATGGAGTTAATCTAATCAACATCTGTAATATTTTATGTGATGTAAATTATTCATGTTTATGATATCCCCACAAATTCATTGGAACAGTAATACAAATAAAACACCTCAAAAATAAGAACACTAGATTATTTCATAGTTTAATTTCATGTAACCTTTAGAGAATAGATAACTGCAATATTTTGTAAGCCATTCAAGACAATTGGTTGAAAGAAATCAAATCATAAAGCCAATAGACCCTATTAATCAAATCTGGTAAATGTGGTACCCAAAGAAAAGTATACACTAATCTTATTAAAGACTATCATTTCAAATATTGTAAATTAAACATTAGAATATTCAATATTTTGATATAGAAAAGAAACTATGGCCAACTAGAATTTATTCTAGAAAGAAAAATAAGGATTGTTTAGTAGTTGAAATCTATTAATACAGTAGTTTAGTTCAACAAATCAAAGGAAAAAATGTGGCCGTCTTAGTGGCTATATTTGATGGAATTAAGCATCTTCATTACCTACAAAAACTAAGTATTAAAGGAGTAGACAGGAACTAACACAATATGAGAAATGATATTCATCAAACATCAGTGGCAGAGATAATTTTATGCAGCAGCATTGTGTGTTGTATTGTCAGATAACAGTGCATGCATTTATTATGTACAGCATGATGATTTAAAATCTGAATACACTGTGGAATGGCTAAATCTAGCTAATTAAAAATTGCATTACTCCACACACTTCATTTTTGAGGTAAGAAAAATGAACATCTATTCTGCATTTTTGAAGAATTGAATGCATCATCAACTGTGATCATCATGCTACACAATGCATTTCTTTAACTTATTCCTCCTAATTGTGATTATGTGTCCTTTGGCCAACATCCTCTCCCAATCCCATAAGCTTCTGGTAACCATTCTTCTACTCTCTCCTTCTATTAGATGAATATTTTTTAAGATTCTCATATGAAATCATGTGGTATTTGCCTTTTCAGTGCCTGTTTATTTAATTTAGTACCATGCCCTCCAGGTTCATTCATGCTGTCTTAAATGACAGGATTTCCTCATTTTGTATGGCTGAATAATATTCTATATTTATGAGTATACCATATTTTCTTTATCCATTGATCAGCTGTTGAACATTTATGTGGATTCTAAATCTTGCCTATTGTGATTACTGTTGCAATAAATATGGGAGTGCAGGTGTCTCTTGGAGGTACTGCTTTAATTATATTTGGATATTTGATCAATAGTGGAATTGCTGGCTCAGATAGTAGCTCAATTTTGAATATTTTGAGGAAACTCCACACTGTTTTCCACAATATCTGTACTAATTTGCATTCTTACCAACTGTATACAAGTGTTCCATTTTGTTCACATCCTTTCCAACACTTCTTATATTTGTTTTATGATTAACAGCCATTCTAACAGGAGTGAGGAGATAATCTCATTGTGGTTTTGATGTTCATTTCCCTAATGATTATTGATATTGAACATTTTTAATATTCCTGTTGGCCTTTGTATGTCTTATTCTGAGGAATGTCTATTTGGATTTTAATCTTTTAATTAGGTTATTTATTTGTTTTTGCTTTTGAGTTGTTAGAATGTTTTATGTATTTTGTGTGCTAACTCCTTACATGGTATATTTTGCAAACATTTCTCCCATTTTATAGGTTGTTTCTTCACTTCAGTGATTGTTTCCTTTGGTGTGCAGAATCTTTTTCATTTGATTTAACACAATTTTTCTGTTTATGCTTTTGTTATCCATGAATTGAAAGTTATGTCCAAAATTATTTTCTAGACCAAAGACATGATTTCTCCTAGTAGTTTTAAAGTTTTGGGTCATATATTTAAGACTTGAATCCATTTTGAGTTGAGATTTGTATATGGAGAGAGATAATGGTCTAATTTTAATCTGTGTCTGGATATATCAAAAAGACTATCCTTTGGCATGTTTGCTGAAAATTATATGATAATAAATGCATGCATTTATTTCTATGATTTCTACTCTGCAATTCTTTAGGGTAAGTCATTGGCACTTTATTTTTTCCATTTGGTGATATTATGGTTCCCTCATTTTTCTTCAACCTGTTGTGTCACTGTCAACATATTGAATACATAGGTACTCATTCCAGTCTTTACTGTCTGTTTTTTTTTAGAATATACTTCAGCAGTAAGTCTGTCCAGAGATTCTAGGCAACTTGTTTGGTGTTTGCACAAAACCCATGAGTGCTGTGCCATTGCAGCACCAGGGGATAACCTAAGTTCAGTATCATTTGGCTGGTACAGAGTTGTACTAGAAGCCTTGGCTGCCAAGGCTGGTACAGTGCTTAGGCAGCATTGTGATACCCATGGCTTTTGAAGTCTGCTTGTCCCTGTGGGTTACTCTGAGTCCATGGCCACTGTATTCAGATGGTGACAATGTAATCTAAAACTAGAGTTCCTCTTCCAGCAACTATTGGCAATGCAGTTAGTTGGGCTTAGGCTGCTGGTACTAGTGTGGAGTCTTCAGCATGGTGGTCTTCTCAGTGAAGGATTAAACTGTTGAGGGCCTGGTATTGGGATCCAAGACAAAACCTTTAAAAAAAAAGATTATTTATTTGAAAGGCATGGTTAGACAGAGAGAGAGAAAGAGAGCGAGAGAGAGTGAAAGAGAGAGAGAGATCTTCCATCCACTGGTTCACTCCCCCAACTAGCTGCAATGCCAAGACTGGGCCAGACCAAAGCCAGAAGCCAAGAGCGTCATCAGGGTCTCCTACATGGGTGCAGGGGCCCAACCTCTTGGGTCATCCTCTATTGTTTCTCAGGCACATTAACAGGGATCTGGATCAGTGACCCCTGCTGTTAATTTAACAATTAACACTCTTATGTATGATGTCATTGATTAGTCGAAGTTCTTGCCATGAGTTGCCTGGGCTGTGAAAGCCTTTTGAGATCACAGTCTCCATCAGTATTTAGGCAAGGCCATAGGCAAAGTGGAAGTTCTCTCCTCCCTTCAGACAAAAGTACATCCTTCTTTGCTCGCCCTTTCTTTTCACTGGGGTATCACTCATGGAGATCCTTCATGTAGGAGATTTTTTTTGACACAGCGTCTTGGCTTTCCATGCCTGAAATGCTCTCATGGGCATTTCAGCCATACCAGAGTGCCTTACAGGCTGATTCTGAGGTCAGAGTGCTATTTCAAGTGATTGTCATTCTAAGAGTCCGCTGTGTAAACCACTTCCCACATTGGAGTGTTCACTCATTTTTATTTATATCTTTTCTTATTACTGGACACTAGATCATATTTATATAATCCCCTATCTACATCATCACTTTAGCACTTAATTTGGTCACTTTAACACTTGACATGGCAATTTTACCACTGAGCTTAATGGAATTTGTGGTCCCATGGGACGTTTTTAAACTGTACCCTTAGAAGTAATTCCGTAGGCATGTATGCAGAACTATAGAGCTTTACAGTTACAAGCTTCCTCCTCCCTCTCTTATTCCCACTCTTATTTTTTCCAGAGATCTATTTTCAATTTACTTTATACACATATGATTAATTCTATGGTAGGTAAAGACTTTCTGGTGTTCAGAAAGAAAAAAAAAAGGAAAAAAGAGAAGAAAAGAAAAAGAACTGTTCCTCAACAGTCATAGCAAGGGATGTTCAGCTCATTGCTTTTCAACGTGTTCAAAATGTCAGTTTCACATTTTCAGTTTTCCTTTTAGGGGCTCCATGAATTCTCATTGATCAGGGAGAACATGTGGTATTTGTCCCTTTGAGACTGGTTTATTTTGCTAATGATGTTTTCTAGCATCATCCATTTCATTGTAAATGACTGGATTTCATTTTTTAAAGCTGTGTAGTATTCCATGGAGTACATATACCATAATTTCTTTATCCGGTCTTCCAATGATAGGCTTTTAGGTTGACTTCATGTTTTATCTATTGATAATTGAGCTGCAATGAACATGGGGGTGCAGATACCTACCTTATTTGACTTCATTTCACTTGGGTAAATTCCAAGGAGTGGGATGGCTGGGTCATATGGTAGGTCTGCATTCAGATTATTGAGTTATTGCCATACAGTCTTCCATAGTGGTTTTACCAGTTTACTTTCCCACCAACAATAGATTAGGGTACCTTTCCCCCTACATCCTTGCCAGAATTTGTTGTTCATTTATTTCTGTATGAAAGCTCTTATAACTGGGGTGAGGTGAAACCTCATTGTGGTTTTGATTCGCATTTTCCTGATGGCTAGTGATCCTGAGCATTTTTTCATGTGTCTGTTGGCCATTTGAATTTCCTCTTTTGAAAAATGTCTGTTAAAGTCCTTTGCCCATTTCTTTTTTTTAACTTTTATTTAGTAAATATAAATTTCCAATGTCGCTCCCCGTCTTCGTGGAGGAACAACACAGGACCCTGCGTTGTTCTTTCGTCTGCTCGGCCCTCCCCGGGTTTGCTGCTGGTTCTTCCCGGGTGGGCTACCGACCCTTCCACCTCCGTGGAAGGGCGGTTCCCCCTGCCACATTCCCCACTTCCGCGGGGGAACGGCACACCACCGGCCGGCTCTCTCGGGGGCTGCTCAGATGTTCCTCAGGTGTTCCTGGTGCATGTTGTCTCTCTCCTCCTTTATAGTCCTCTTCCACCAATCCCAACTCTGCTACCCACACGCCGAGTACGCTGCTCTCCTCCAATCAGGAGCAGGTCCTACAGTTTATTGGTTGAACTGGAGGCAGCTGTGTAGAAGCTGTTTTTACTCCTCTCCCAGCGCGATATTATGGGAGAGCAGATGCATAGAATAAGTCTTAATTCCAGTAACTTAGTCTAGTCCGAGTTGCTCCCCACATCCAAAGTACAGTTTATGATATACAATGGCTTCCCCCCCCATAACTTCCCACCCACCCACAGCCCTCCCATCTCCCGCTCCCTCTCCCATTCCATTCACATCAAGATTCATTTTCAATTCTCTTTATATACAGAAGGTCAATTTAGTATATATTAAGTAAAGATTTCATCAGTTTGCCCCCACACAGAACACAAATTGCCAAATACTGTTTGAGCACTAGTCATATCATTAATTCACATTGAACTACACATTAAGGACAGAGATCCTACATGGGGAGTAAGTGCACAGTGACTCCTGTTGTTGACTTAACAAATTGACACTCTTGTTTAAGGTGTCAGCAATCTCCCCAGGCTCTAGTCATGAGATGCCAAGGCCATGGAAGCCCCTTGAGCTCGCCGACTTTGATCTTATTTTGACAAGGCCATAGACAAAGTGGAAGTTCTCCCCTCCCTTCAGAGAAAGGTACCTCCTTCTTTGATGGCCCGTTCTTTCCACTGCCTTTGCCCATTTCTTAACTGGGTTGTTTGTTTTGTTGTTCTTGAGTCTCTTGATCTCTTTATATATTCTGGGTATTAATCCTTTGTCTTTTGCACAGTTTGCAAATAATTTCTCCCATTCTGTCAGTTGCCTCTTCACTTTACTCAGTGTTTCTTTTGCATTGAAGAAGCTTCTCAGTTTGATATAATCTCATTTGTCAATTTTGGTTTTGATTGCGTGTGCCTATGGGGTCTTTTCCAAGAAATCTTGCCTATGCCAATATCTTGGAGAATTTCCCCAATGTTCTCTAATAAATTGATGGTATTGGGTCATAGATTTAAGACTTCAACCATTTTGAGTGGATTTTTGTCCAAGATGTAAGGTAGGGGTCTTGTTTCATAATTCTGCGTGAAGAGATCCAATTTTCCCAACATCATTTGTTGAAGAGACTGTTTTAGCTCTAGGGATTGGCTTTAGCTATATATAGATGTATATATATATATATATATATATATATATATATAGATGTTTGGATTGATTTCTGGTGTTTCTTTTCTGTTCCATTGGTCTATCCATTTATTTTTGTACCAGTACCAGACTGTTTTGATTATAACTGCCTTGTAATGTGGGGAGCAACTCGGACTAGACTAAGTTACTGGAATTAAGACTTATTCTATGCATCTGCTCTCCCACAATATGGCGCTGGGAGAGAAGAAAACAGCTTCTACACAGCTGCCTCCAGTTCAGCCAATAAACTGTAGGACCTGCTCCTGATTGGAGGAGAGCAGCGTACTCGGCGTGTGGGCAGCCGAGTTAGGATTGGCGGAGGAGGACTATAAAGGAGGAGAGAGACGGCATGCACCAGGAACATCTAAGGGGAACACCTAAGGGGAACACCTGTGCAGCCCCTGAGAGAGCCGGCTGGCGGTGTGCCGCTCCCCTGCGGAAGTGGGGAATGTGGCAGGGGGAACCGCCCTTCCACGGAGGTGGAAGGGTCGGTAGCCAACCCGGGAAGGACCAGCAGCAAATCCGGGAAGGGCCGAGCAGACGAAAGAACAGCGCAGGGTTTAGTGTCGTTCCTCCACGAAGAGGGGGAGCGACATTGTAATATTTCTTGAAATCTGATATTGTGATGCCTCTGGCTTTGTTTTGTGATATAAGATTGTTTTAGCTATTGGAGGTCTCCTGTGTTTCCAAATGAATTTCAGCATCATTTTTTCTAGATCTGAGAAGAATGACTTTAGTATTTTAATTGGTATTGTAGTGAATCTGGAAATTGCTCTCAATAGGATAGACATTTTGATGATATTGATTCTTCCAATCCATGAACATGGAAGTTTTTTTTAAATTTTTTGTCTTCTTCTATTTCTTTCTTTAGTGTTTGTAATGCTCATTGTAGAGATCTTTGACTTCCTTGGTTAAGTTTATCCTAGGTATTTGATTTTTTTTTGTAGTTATTGTGAATGTGATTCATCTTAGAAGTTCTTTCTGAGCCATGGCATTTTCCATGTATACAAAGGTTGTTGTTTTTTGTGTACTGATTTTATATCCTGCTACTTTACCAAACTCTTCTATGAGTTCCAATAGTCTCTTGCTGGAGTCTTTTGGATCCCCTATATATAGGATCATGTCATCTGCAAATAAAGATAGTTTGACTTCCTCTTTCGTGATTTTCATCATGAAATCATGAGTTTTCATCATGAAAGGGTGTTGCATTTTATCCAATACTTTCTCTGCACCTATTGAGATAATCATATGGTCTTTGTTCAGCAGTTTGTTAATATGATGTATCACAGTGATACACTGTATCACATTTGTGAATGTTGAACCATCCCTGCATATCAGGGATAAATCTCACTTGATCCAGGTGGGTAATCTTACTGATGTGTTGTTAGACTCTACTGGCCAGAATTTTGTTGAGGATTTTTGTGTCTATGTGCAACAGGGAAATGGGTCTGTAGTTCTCCTTCTCCATTGCATCTTTTCCAGGTTTAGGAATTTTGATGATGGTGGCGTAATAGAAAGAATTTAGAAGGATTCCCTCTCTTTCCATAGTTTTGAATAACTGGAGAAGAAGTGGAGTTAATTCTTCTTTAAATGACTGGTAGAATTCAGTGGTGAAGCCATCTGGTCCTGGGCTTTTTTGTGGGGGAGGTGGAGAGGGTCTTTATCACTGATTCTATTTCTGTCTTGCTAATGGGTCAATTTAGATTTTCTGTGTCTTTATGGCTCAATTTAGGTAGGTTGTATGGGTCTAGGAATCTATCCATTTCTTCTAGGTTTCCCGGTTTGTTTGCATACAGCTCTTTTAGTAGTTTCTGATGATTCTTTATTTCTGTGGTATATCCTGTTACATTTCATTTTTCATCTTTTATTTTGTTAATCTGAATCTTCTCTCTCTTTTTTTTTTGGTTAGTTGGACCAATAGTTTGTCAATTTTGTTTATTTTTTCAAAAAACAAGCTCTTCATTTTGTTGATCTTTTGTTTTTTGTTTTTTTTTGTTTCAATTTTGTTGATTTCTTCTGTAATTTTAATTTTAATTATTTCTTTTCTCTTAGTAGTTGTTTTTTTTTTTTTTTAACAGGCAGAATTAGACAGTGAGAGAGAGAGTGAGACAGAGAGAAAGGTCTTCCTTTTTCTGTTGGTTCATCCCCCAAGTGGCCGCTACGGCTGGCGTGCTGCGCCGATCTGAAGCCAGGAGCCAGGTGCTATCTCCTGGTCTCCCCTGCGGGTGCAGGGCCCAAGGACCTGGGCCATTCTCCACTGTACTCCCAGGCCACAGCAGAGAGCTGGACTGGAAGAGGAGCAACCAGGACAGAATCCGGTGCCCCAACTGGGACTAGAACCCGGTGTGCTGGCACCACAGGGGGAGGATTATCCTAGTGAGCCGTGGCGCTGACCTGTTTTGGGTTTGATTTGTTGTTGTTTTTCTAGATCCTTGAAGTCCATTGATAGCTCATTTATTTGGAGACTTTCCAACTTCCTGATGTAGGCACCAATTGCAATAGACTTTCCTCTTAACACTGCTTTTGCAGTATCCCATGTTTTGATATTTTGTATTGTCATCTTCATTTGTTTCCAGAATTTTTTTTTTAATTTCTCTTTGATTTCTTCTATGACCCACTGTTAATTCAAGATGTGGTTGTTTGGTCTTCATGTGTTTTTATATGTTCTAAAGGTTCCTGAGTTCCTGATTTCCGGTTTCATTGCATTGTGGTCCAAGATGATGCATGGTATGGTTTAGATTTTTTTGACTTTGCTGAGACTTGCTTTATGGCCTAGCATGTGGCCATCCTAGAGAAAGTTCCATGTACTTGGGAGAAAAATGTGTGTTCCATGGTTGTTGGGTCAAGGCTCTGTAGATATTTGTTAAGTCTATTTGATCTATAGTGTCGATTAAGTTTGTTGTTTCCTTTTTGATTTTTTGTCTGGTTGATCTGTCTAATGCTGACAGTGGCATATTGAAGTCCCCCATTACTATTGTATTTGAGTCTATCTCTCTCTTTAAATCCATTAACATTTCTTTTAGATAGCCAGATGCCCTGTAATTAGGTGCATATACATTTATAATAGTCACATCTTCCTGTTGAATTGATCCTTTAAACATTATATAGTGCCGTTCTTTGTCTCTTTTAATAGTTTTTGTGTTAAAGTCTATTTTGTCTGATATTAGGATGGCCACACCAGCTTTGTAATATTTCTGGAAATTTATCCTCTATTTCTGATATCTTTTCGTCTGTCTCACTTATTCTGCTGTTAAGGCTTTCCACTGCATTTTTTATTTGAGCTATTGAATTCTTCATTTCTAGTATCTCCTTCTGACTTCTATTTATATCTCAATTTCATGGGAGCACTTTTCATTTAGATTGTGAATTTGCTTCTGATTGCTTCTAAGTAATCTGACAATTAATTTTCTTAATTCTGTTTCTGGCATATCCTCACTCTCATCATCTCCAGCTTCTATTATTGAGGAATTATAATGTTCCTTTGGGGAGCTCATATTGTCTTCCTTATTTTTGTTTCAGGTTTTTGCTTTGTTTTTTGGCGTGTGTGTGTGTGTGTGTGTGTGTATATATATAAATTTGGAGAATTTCTCTTGTGATATTTCTCTGTTATGAACTGCTATGCGTGTGTTTCAAGTGGAAGCAGAGAGCACCATCTACTGGAGCCTTGCTCACTTGTCAATCATGGTGGGGGCGGGTATGAGCTTTGGTGCACTTAACCTCGCCTACTGAGAACTGGCTCATTTCTCAATGATTGATGGAATGGGCTAGAGTTTCCTTGCTGTATGGCATGCGTGGTAGAGAAGAGGTCCCTCTGAGATGCTGTTGACCTTGCTCCTGGGTGGTGGGTGTGGTAGGGTGGCTCCTGCAGTTGATGGTTGTATGCTTGGTAGGCCTAGGCCTACATTTGAGAAGGTAAACTTTCAAGATGGCTTCTTTCGGTGGGCTGCAGGTCTGGGCATGGGGGGGAATGGACCAGGGAGTGTCTGATCTCTCTGTGTGCATTTCTATACCTTCTCTTTTTTTTTCTTCATGGAATTTTAAAAGCAGTTCACCTATCTCCCCCTCCTGCTTCTACTCGCAGCTCCATGGACCCCTAATTCCCCATCTAACCTGGTACTCTGGGGGCTGGCACCCACTGCCCTGACAATCTGCACCTCCTGTGTCTCCTCTGTTTCTCCTCTTTATTTGCTCTTTCAGCATAAACCTTCCCAGTCTCTGTTGGTCTCCTGGGTTGCCCTTCATAAATTTCCCATGGCTCTATCTCTGGTGTGTGACTTCTCTACCTTTTAACTATTTTGCCCTGAGTGACTCAGATCATCATGTTGCTAAGAAGCCATCTTAAAAACCCCTGGAATCTGATTCTTGATAGCATTCTCAGAAGCTGGCACAACAAATCCTTTTTTGAAGGAAGTTCTGAATAGGCTTGTGTTCATGTTCGTGATAGAAGGAATCACACATATAAGTTCTCTCATCTTTTAAAAAATTGACTTGAGAGAGAGAGAGAGAGAGAGAGAGAGAATGAGAATCTTCTATCTGTGGTTCACTCCCAGAAATGTCCACAACAACCAGGGCTGGACCAGGCCAGAGCCAGGAGTCAGGAACTCCATCTGGTTCTCCCACGTGGGTGGCAGGGTAAAGTATTTAAACCATCATCTACTGCTTCCCAGGAAAATTATCAAGAAACTGAAATGGAAGCAGACCACAGAAGACTTGAACTATAATTCCAATATGGGATGCAGTTGTCTCAAGTGGTGACTTAACCCACTGTGTCACAATGCCCATCTCAACTTCCCCCACCTTTATGCTCACTGTGAACTACACTGAGGTATGGTTTTAGGAAAACCTCCATGGAATGTATGTCAAGTGAAAATGCTTTTTGGGAGATCCAACCTGCATTTCCTGGCCCTTTTAATTTATTTCCCATTCTTCCTGCCCTATGTTTATCCTCCCATATAACACTCACTTTAATTTTTACCTTAGGCTTTGTTATTTCAAGTGCCTAGACTTAGCAGGTTATGTGAGCTATGAGATGTCTGTTATAAGTGCAACTGGAGGCAGCTATAAGGTCATGGCTACAGTTACACAGCTGGGAGTTACAGATGGTATTTAAAGCTACAGAAGTGAATGAAATGACCTAGCGGAAGTGCAGAGATAGAGAACAATGCTGAGCCAAAACTAAATTGTCAATGAATGGGAGTTATGCACAATGCAGGTATCACTTTTCCTATGCAGTAGCATTTTCCAAAAATAAAGATAATATTCCCAGGTACCAATACATATTGCAAATTAAGCCACATTGATTTTGCCAATCATTCACTGTAGCTGAGAATGACTATTATCTTGGAGAAGGACTTAGGCAGAAAAAATGAAATGAGGAAAGGGAACATTGTCTCTAAGGGATCAGTCTGTTACAATGCTCTTAAGTCTGAGACCTAGTAATGTAAAACTAAATGAGGAAATATATTCCATCATTAGTTTAATTGCAATATTATCCTTGTATACCCAGGAGGAAATTTTTACTACCCATATAACTGCCTCTTCTGTCGGAGAATATTATCTAAGATATAGAAGACCTCAGAGAAGACACAAATTCTTGGCCTTGAGTTCCAAAAATAGACTCATATTTCACATCAAAGAAAACCAGTTTTGAAATCCAAGATTTTCTTTTACAAGAGCTATTCCTTTTGGAATTCAAAAGGTTAAACTCTGAAGAAAGCTGATTATGATTTTTATAGCAAACAACAAGTTATAAAAATAGATAAGATCTGGGAGGAGGGGATCTGAATCAATCATTTTAAAACAAATCTGAGGTCTTCTATATCTTAGATAATATTCTCTCTCTTTTAGACTAAAAGTCATTAAAGCATATATAAAGGTACATCGAAAAGTTCATGGAAATTTGAATTAAAATACAGGTTTATTTTAGTATAAATATTTTGAAAACTGTGCATCACTTTTTCATGATGTTTATTTTCCATAAATTTTTGAAGACCCCTGGTTGTTGTGTTAGAATGAGTTCAGAGAGCATGGAATGTTGTGACAGCCCATGAAAGACAATATAATATAAAGGAGAAGGGAATCTCGACTACTAGCCTAGGCTTAATACAAAGCTCAATACAAGGGTCTTAGAAGTGTCAGACAGGAGTAACTGATTCTAAGTGTTCTGTGCAGCTGATATTAGTTAGGGCCTTTATTAACTCAGTTATTCTGATTAGTTATACTTTGTATTAATGCCAAATTGAGCTTGTTAATATTTTACTTAGATTTTAAAAATTATGTGTGGTCGTAATGACAGATTTGTCTTTAGTTTCCTTTTTAGATCATATTTGTCAGGATTTATTATCAGGATTATGCTATTAAATTCTACATTGCTTTATATACTATATAATATTTTAAATGGATAAATATTTTCATTGGAGATGCAGTATACCTTATTCATGGTATCTTTTCAATCTGGAAACAATTGGATGTGGTGATCATTCATTATCTCCATAGTTAATAATGTTCAATTTCTCTACATATTTTGTGGTCTTTTGGGTTATTTCTTTCAGGATTGTTACTGTTATGTATAATATATGAGGGATCTTCAAAAGATTCATGGAAAATACATGTTATGAAAAAACTGCACAGACTTTAAACTTGTTTTACACCAAAATAAATTTATCATTGAATTCCATTTCTCCACATACCTTTTGAACTCATCATACATCACACTCTCCTTTAGTTTTGGAATTTATCCTTTTTCCCTACATTTAATTATCATGTTTAATATTTGTTTTTCTTGAATTCACCTGTGGATGTTGTCTTAATTTTATATTAAAAAAACAATACTCATTTCCCTGTTTCCCTTATAATCCTTTTATCTTTTTGCATCTCTTCCTTTTACATTCTTTAGGCTTCTTTGATATTCCATTTCCTTCAGTTTCAGGTTATATTTAGTTGACACAATCATACTTCATTCCTTAATGCTCTGTACAATGGTGCTTGTTTTCTTTCTTCTTTCTTTCTTTCTTTCTTTCTTTCTTTCTTTCTTTCTTTCTGCTACAGGAGTTACTGTGGAACAGAACCTAAATCTTCATACAGAAATGCTTACTTAGTATAGTTCTTTTGGGGACACATCAGAGATGCTCTTCACTGTCACTCTTCATTAACCATAAGTTTTTTTCTCTGACTCCCACAAAATGCTGCATTTTGTGAATGATCCAAGTTAATTTATTTTTTAACCTACATATGGACATTTGAGTTGCTCCAGTTTTTCTTTCTTGCTATTATTGATATTGCTTTCTCTTACAGGTCTCCAGATATGAAAAATATTAATTTGTAAATACATTATCCATATGTATTATTAAATTAATGCAAATTACTTTTCAAAGAGATTGCATAAAAGAAATATTTTCTATCAGGAATTCATAAAAGACCAAGTTCATCCCAATTCTCTCTGCACCTTGATATTAACCTTCTTTCATTCATTCCTGCCAATTGATTCATTTTGTCTTTATTTTGCATTCTCTTGATAATAAGATTGAAGAACTTTTTATATTGCCAAGAAATATTTCATTTTCTTGAAATGGTTGGTTTTTTTTTTGCTGATTTTTCCGTGGGAATATTAGTTCTCTTCATATTAAATTTTAGTACTTATTTGAGTATTTTTAACATATCTACCATATGTTGGTTATGTGTGTTGTAAATATGCATGTCTTTTTTTTAACTTTTAATTAATGAATATAAATTTCCAAAGTACAGCTTATGGGTTACAATGGCTTCCCCCCCATAACGTCCCTCCCACCCACAACCCTCCCCTTTCCCACTCCCTCTCCCCTTCCATTCACATCAAGATTCATTTTCGATTCTCTTTATTCTTTCCAAGTCTGCAGCTTATAATTTTGCTTTCCTGATGGCATTGTTTGATGGATCAAAGTCTCTAATTTTTCTATAGCCACTTTATTATCTTTTTTAAAAATACTTGGTGCTTTTGTTACTGCTTAGCTGGTCTTTCTCTATCTAAGGTCAAAGGATGCTCAACTCTATTTTCCATTAAATGTTTTACAGGTTTATTTGTTAATTTTTATTTTGGCATTTATTTTTATACTACCACAGAGTAAAAAAAAAAACCCAAAACACAAAAAACTCATTTTTTCCTTTTTAACCTCATATTACACTTGAAGCACATAGCTTTTTGAGAAACTTTCATACTGTTTTCTGTAATGGCTGTACTTATTTACATTCTCACAAACAATATGCCAGGCTTCCCTTTCCCCCACATCATGACAAACACTTGTTATCTTTTGTTTTCTTGATAATAACCAATCTAACTGGACTGAGATAATATCTCATTGTAGTTTTGATTTATATTTCCTTGATGATCGGTGATGTTAGGCAATTTTTTCATGTACCTGTTGCCCATTGGTATATACATCCACTGAGAAATGTCTGTTTTGATATACTGCCTATTTTTTATTTTTATTTTTTGCTGTTGAGTTGTTGGGAGTTCATTTTATATTCTGGATATTGATCCCTTATCAGATGGATAGCTTGCAAATATTTTTTCCCATTTGTATATTTTTCTTTGATCAATTACCTAAAGTCAATATTTGAATGGTATAAGGTAAAGATTAAGTTTCAGTTTTTGCCTATGAATGCTGATGCTGCACTGTTACCTTGGTTATTTATCTGACTGCATCACATTTCCCCAAGGAAATGGTGAAATGTTGGTCAAAGGATACTAAGTTGCAATTGTAAGATGAATAATTTTTAGGGACCCAGTGTAATAACAAGGTGGCTCTAGTTTAATGATGTATTATATAATTGAAATTTACTAGGTGAAATTTACTAACAAGATAGATGTTAAGTATTCACATGAACACACAAAGATAAAGTACTCATGTGATGTGATGAATATGTTAATTTGATTATGGTAATCATTTTACAATGTATATCAAAATATCACATGGTACACCTAGTATATATTGTTTTGATTTGTCAATTATACTTCAATAAAGCTAAAAAAGAATTCTTCCATAGAACACACCCATGACTTATTTTTATCTTAAGTGCCTCATGTTTCTCCAGTGTATTTCTGTGTGTGTGTGTATAAAATTGTGAAAGTGGAGTAATATTAGACCCTTCAGAATGTTTTAAGGAAGAGTAACACAGAGAGAGAGTGAGAGAGACAGACAGACAGAGGGCTTCCATCCACTGATTGATTCCCCAAATGGCCACACTTGTGCTAGACCCAAGCCAGGATCCAGGAGCTTCTTCCATGTCTCCACATGGGTGCAGGGGTCAAAGCACTTGGACTATCTTCCTCTGCTTTACCAGGCATGTTAGCAGGGAGTTAGATCAGAGGTAGAGCAGCCGGAACTTGCACTAGTGCCTACATGGGATGCTAGTGTCGCAGGCCAAGGCTTTACTGGCTGTGCCACAACACTGCTTCTCCTTCACAATTTTTGAAGAAACAGTGTTGTCGCTTTCTAAACTAAATTCAATATATCAGTAAATGTTTTGTGTTAATTACTTTAGCTTCATAATAGGTCCTAATAGCCTTTAGTGTAAATCTGCTGTCTTTTTCCCAAGTGTCTGAACTAATCTTCCAGTTTTATTTTTCCATAAAATTTTATAACCAGCTTATAAAAATCTTCTGCAATTTTGAGAGAATTGCACTAAATTTATAGATTAATTTGGCAGAAAATTGTCTCCATCATGATATTGTCTTCTGTTTTGGGCTGCAATATCTCTTCTTTATTTAGGTATTCTTTAATACATCAATGTAATTTTATTATTTTTCTTATAGACATCTTGAGATCCTTGATTAGATTTATAGTTAAGGCTTTGCCAAATTTTGATTTTTTTCATGTTTTCTAGTTGTTTATAGTTTAGAAAAATGCATTCGATTTGTATATCAATATTTAGCTACCTAATAAAGCTGTTCTATGTATTTTAATCTTTTTTCTGTAAATTCCCTTGGTATTCCTGTGTCGTCATTTTATCTTCACATGATGGCATTTTAATGGCCTCTTTTGCAATCATTATGGGTTTTATTTATTTTCTTTTTCTTATTGTACTCATTAGTTCCCAATTTTTATGTAGAATAAAACTGTTCATACTAGAAGTCTTAGTATTATGCTTTATTTACAGTTTAACCACTATTTTCATAGGGAATGCTTTATTATCATTCATTTCTAATATCTTTAAATTTCTTGAAGAATTCTTTCAACTATGAATTATTCAGAATTGTAAAAACTGTCTAATTATATCACATATTTGAATTTATCTTATTAAATTCTACCTAATTTCTACTAGGGGTCAAAACTATGTCTCCGTGTTATCTGTCCTTTCATGTTTGCTGAAAATTGCTTGACAGGCATACATAACCCATAAGTCATGCCTTGTGTGATTGACTTTCCTTAAGTGTGAATAATGACTTGCTTAAAACCAACAAAATATGGCAAAGGTGATAGGCTGTCACTCTCTTGATTAATTTACCCTACAGAGCAAAGAGGAAGAGATTTTAAAGATATAATTAAAGCCTATAATCACTTGACTTTAAGTTAATCAAAAGAGAGATTATCCTGGGTAGGCCTGGCCTAATAAATTAAGTCCTTTAAAAGAAGGTCTAGAGGTCAGAGACTTGAAGCAAAAGACAACTTTTATCACAGATGGCTTTGAAGAAGCAAGCTGCTATGATTTATTTCACTTTAAAATGGTTCTTTATTTGTTGTTACTTTACTGAAAGGCAGAGAGAGAAAAGGGAGAAGACTGAAGAGAAAGAAGGAGAATCTTCCAGCACCTGATTCACTCTCCACATGCCTGCAGCAAGCAGGGCAGGGAAAAGCTGCCAGCACCCAGGACTCAATTCAGGTCTCCCATATGGGTGTCTGGGCGCTAAGTACTTGAATCACTCCTGCTTTCTCCTAGGCTGTGTATTATCTCGAAGGTACAATTAGAAGCAGGGCCAATGCTGGATCACAGACACTCTGATAATGGGATATGATTGTCCCAACTGTCAAATTAACCATCGTGACAACCAACCATCCCAAGCTGCTCTGATTGCTACAACTAGTAAGAAAAGAAAGCTGACAATTTTCAGAAGAGTTTAAAAGTGGTTCCTTCCCTGCTCAAGTGACCAAATGAGAAGCAGGTGCAGCAACTATCCTGATTTGTTGTGAAGCATATACAGAAAGTTAATACGCTTTGTGACTGAGTACATGTTTTACATTAAAAATATTCTATACATGTTTTGTTTTCTAACTGTTGATTTGAAAATTCTCTATGTATCAGTGAGATCAACTTCATTATCTCTCACAACCCCCAGCCTCTCTTCAGTTCAAAATAGTCTACTGGAGACAAGTGTTTGACACAAAAGTTAAGACAGCTTCAGATGCTTACATCCTATATTGTAATGTCTGGGTTCATGCCTCAGCTTTCATTCTCATTCCAGATTCCTGACAATGTGCACCATGGGAGGTAGCAGGTGAAAGTACCTGGGTCCCTGTCACTCATGTGGGAGACTCAGACTGAATTCCAGGTCCCTGGCTTCAGCCTGGTCCAGCTCCAGCTGTTACAGGCATTTGGGTAGTGAAACAACAGGTAGAAATTCATTCTCTCTCTCTCTCTCTCTCTCTCTCTCTCTCTCTCTTTCAAAGGAACACAATGAATACATGTTTTAATAAAATAGCATTTTGTGTCTAAAATTATTTTTCAGCCCAGTTGCTTTTACAAAATTCTAGAATATTAGTTTATAAAATGTCTTCATGATTAAACATAGTGGATAGCAGTGTTTAAGTGATACTTACCAAGAATCTTGTGCTTGGGAGCTGGCATTTAGCCTAGCAGTTAAGATGCATGTGTACCACACTGGAGTTCTTTGGTTTGTTTCATGCTTGGATTTGTTTCAAGCTTCTGATTCCAGCTTCTCACCAAGAAAAACAATTGGGAGCAGTAGTGGTGGCTCAAGTAATTAGCTTCCTGTCACCAACCTGGGAGACCAGGATTATGTTCCTGGCTACTGGTTTTGTATCCACTCAAGGCCCAATAGTTGTGGGCATTTGAGGAATGAACCAAAAAGTTAGAATTCTCTCATGTGCTCTTGCTCTCGCTCTTTCTCTCTCCTTCTGAAATAAATAAAAAAATAATTTTAAGTGTTTTTTTTTTTTTAAAGTTGCCATCTCGGCAGGATCAAAACATCCCATTTTCCACAGGATAATCTACAAAAATGTAGATCTTATCAGCTCAAATCTGTTTTAACCTGCCAATGGAGCCCCATAACTCTTAAAATCAAGATCAAAATCTTTAATACATGGTACAAGGCCTGGCTTGATGTGGCTCCTGCTGATCTCTGTAACTGTGTCTCACATCATTTCTCCCTCTCAAATTGGTCTTTAAATTCCTTATTTCCTCCTATGACACAGCTTTTGCGCATATTTTTTTCTTCCTTAAGATTTCCCCTCTTTTCCTCACTTAATTACATGGAATTCATCATTCAAAGTCCAGCTGGAGAATCCTCAGGGAATCCTTCTGTTACCTCTTGGACTAATGCTCCTGTTCTCAGAACACACTGTGCCTTTCTTTCATAGCACTTGTCGAAAATACAATTTTGCATTTTAATCTTTGATATATGTCTATCTACTTCTTTATATTATCAGGTTTATAAACTCAGGGATGATATTTTGTACATAATTGCTATTCTATTGCATGGTGCTATCTGTCTTAAAGTACTTGCTCAACCAATATGTAATGAAATGAGGAACTGCATATTTGCAAATGCCAGGGATTCAGATTTCTTTCCAAACTTATCTCAAACATTTTGAGACCAAATTACTCAACATCTCTGTTTCTGTTTCTGCATGTGTATAATGAAGATAAGTGTACCCAATTTGTAGGGCTATTTGAAGAATTACATGAGTTACTACATGTAAATATATATGTAATGGAACTGGCTCATAGTAGGTGCTTTATTATAGTTCACAATTATTAAAAGAATTGTTCTTTCAAACTGACAGGCTTATAAACTTATAGTCTAATATAAAATATAAATATATTGTACACATGTTTCTTTTGTGGTTTCTACTTCAGAGCGATTGATCGAAATGTAAGAACTGTTGTTTCAGGATGGTGCTATTAATTTGATCATCCCTTTACCATTGGCAGTTTGATGATGATTCCTTTACCATGCCTGTTTGATGATGATGTTCGCGATCATGCTGGAGTTGATGCTACAACAGCTCACCTAGGAAAGCTCCCCACAGGATAATGTGTATATTATCTTCTCACAACAACCTGGTGAAGAGTGTCCTGTGTTATCTCCATTTCCCATATGAGGAAAATTAGGTTCATAGTGCTTATTTTTTTCTTAGAACAATACTAAAATGAATGAAAACTTTCAATGTTCATCTTATCTGACTAAATAGGAAGGGATCTACCCCATTGCTGCATTAATCATTGTGAAAAATAGAGCTTATAAGTAAAACTGCAGAAACTATACACGTCAACAAGAGATGTTTCCTGAACAAGTACTAAGTCAGTTATCAGTATTCCACAAATTCTTGGATTTATCTATTTATTTTGTCTGGTCATTTAGAAGGTCTAAAAGTTGGCTATAATTCTACAGTTAAACATTGCCTCTAAAACCAATATTCCTCTTCCTGAAAGACACTTTGTCCATCTTTGTTATAGTTTTAGTTATAGTTTGGTTTTTTATGCTATTTTCCTAATTCCAAAACTCTTTTTAGAAATACTCAGTTAAAGTTGAAGAAACTGTACCTCACTTTTTAACAACACATCTTTATATTTGTTACAATTTTATCATGTTTTGTTGTTGTTCCTTTTGACTATTTTCATCTATTCTGTTTTGTATGTTGTTTCCACTTAAGGCTATTCCACAGGGAAATATTCAGTTGTCTCTAAGTTCAATTTCCCTTGCCAATGCACATTTTATACTTTCAAACTATGTTTTCTTTTCAAAATGTGAAGTAGTCTATTCCATTTGGTAATTAGTTCCAATTCTTCTTTTCTGATGATAATTATTTTTTCACTATCATCTATGATTTTTTCCTGGTGTATGTCAAGAATAAAGAAGTTTAAAATACGTTTATCCTCATTAATTTGCTCAGGTCAGGTCCATGGGTAGAGAGCTGCTTATTTATTTTCAGAATACCATCTGAGTGTTTCGTAATTATGATTACCCAGAAATTCAAGTGAAATACAGATGGAATAATGGCAGAAACCTGTTCACCACCCAAAATTATAGTATTTTTTCTGGTACAATGTCCTTTACATCACATTGGCCACCAGCCAAAGTGTGCCACTGGTTTGATTTTGGCTTATTATTTTGCTACTGTTATGAATAGTTAATTGGTAGAGGACAAATATTTATTTATTTTCACAATCATTTAAATGTAGTAATGTTGAGTATTATGGGAAATCAGAGAATGACTGTCATTTTATTGCTTTCTACTATTCTCCCTTTTAGAAAGATAATTACACTTTTCAATTTTCACCAATATTTATTATACAAATGTTTTGTCAATGGTAATGCGTGATGGTTTATTATAGGTATGGGAAAGGTTTTTAAAAATATTTTTCCTCTGTACTTTTCAAAAAAGATTTATTTAAAAGGTGCAGTTAAAGAGAGAGAGAGAGCATGCACACGAGGGGTGGGGAGAGAGAGAGAATCTTCCATCCACTGGTTCACTCCCCAAATGGCCGCAACATCCAGGGCTGAGCCAGGTTCTAGCTAGGTCTCCCATATGGTTGGCAGGGCCCCAAGTAGTTCGGTGGTCCATCTTCCTCTACTTTCCTAGGCACATTAGCATGAAGCTGCAACAGAAGTGAAGCAGCTGGGACTCAAACTGGGATGCCAGCATCTCAGGCAGCAGCTTTGTCTGCTACACCACAACACCAGCCTCTCCTCTGTATTTTTAAATTGCTTTCTCCCACCACCCAGCATTCTGTCTGTCACATATTTTCCTTCTACCAAGTCAAGAACTGCAGGGACAGCATAATGGATTAATGGATATTAAAGAGTCAGTGGAACTTTGAAATTGACTTTAATATATAAAGCACTTAGAGTCTGAAGGTTAGATGCCAAGAGCAATAGGCAAAGGTGGACCATCATGTTAGTGGTGAAAGAAATCAAAATGTACAAGTCAATGCTAATAAAAGGAATAGAAAATAACAGTTTTTGCTTTATAAGGATTAAGAACATAGGGAAAAGAAATAAATATTTGTACAAATGTTTCTCTACAGTAGCATCCAAGACTTAGGAAGCTATTGAAATAAAAATTGAGTCTCTCTATGAACATGGATTCAAATAAATGTTCTACTAATTGCATCAGTGGTAGTGAGGATAATTTTATCAGAATTTATTAAACATTTCTTCAATGCAAAGCAATGACCCAGTTTCTATCAGGGAACAAATGGAGTTAGAGTCTTATATATAATTCTTAGTGAAATAACTTCCAAATATCAGTTACCAGAATAAATAAATGCTTAAGCCTTCCTTATTGGTGATTTCCAAGTTCAAACATCCAATCTATTCTCTTCCACCACAATTCCACATATCTGTCTTCTCATCCAATTATCTAGGGATAGCCAATGTCCTGTGAGCAGCTTTATGGATGAGTTACAGTAAGAATGTGTATGGTTTCTTTGTTCTTCCTTTTATATCATGCTGATTACAACCTAAGGATTTGGGTTTCTAATAAATTATATAAACCAGGAAAGCTGAGTGACATCACCTACTTTCTTGGTGATTCTTCAAAAGGGGATTCTTATTTCCCAGTGTTACCATACTCTGTGAAAGCGTTTCTCATCAAACTGGAGAGTATCTTTGACATAAAGTTATGCAGTTTTATCCATTCAAGTATTAGAGTATTTTGAAAAGCTGAGGAAAATTAAATTAAAATATGAATTAATTTTTACAAAACATTTTGAAACTTCATGTATAGTTTTCTCATACTACAAACTTTCCATGCAATTTTTGAAGACCTCTCATACATCCTAGCCTTCCCAAGATGATAAAGACAGGTTCTGTTGTCACCTGCTTTACAAACATGAGGTAGTCACAGTGTGGGTTGGTAGACCCAGTTTATTATAAGCAGATGTGTGAAGCATTACTAAAGACATCCACAGGTCAGAGAGCTGTGTGCAGTTATATGGTGCCAGACCTTGCTACTTTGTTTGCCTTTATGAATTCTGTATGTATGGTTTTCTATGGTTGGGTTTAGACTTCAGCTCATTTATTTAATGAGTTCATTTAACTGCCTCAAACATCCTCCCATACACCTACAAACTCATGGATACGTCATCTCAGTTATTACATTCACCTCAGTTGGGTTGCAATCACAAGCTTTCCAAGACAATACTCTAAAAGTGGATAGCCATGAGTGAAGTGGTTAACTATTTATATCCTTGTAGGGAAATCTGGTATGAGTAACACAAAATAGCCAGAGTCTGCTTATTTTATGACACCAAGTTACCACATTTTCTTTAGAAATTTCAGTCAATTTGATTATCTTATCATTATTTTATTTTTCAAAATGGCATTAAAATTATCCATGTTGAAAAAAGCCTGGTACTGCAATTCAGTGTCAATGCAGATAACCACCATTCCTTAAGCCTATTTGCTTCATATGTATGCTGGTGGCAGATGTTTAAAGTAGATATCTTCATGGAAATCATTTAGTGAAGGATTTTAATTTAGCTAATTCCTAACTGCATATACATCATTTTATAATATCGTCCCAAGAGCAAATGAATCAATGAAGTAAATTACTACATTTATGGAATACTGGTTCAGAGATTTATGTGTGAGATAGTTCTCTAGATTGTGAAAACTCAGCAGCACTATCTTTACTATAGTAATTGTCAGGTCTTTAATAATTATGTGATCATTTGGTATACTCAATAGGAACAAGCAGTTAAGGTAATAAGATAATTATTGAAAACTAAAGACACTAAAGATAATTTTGATATGCTGAGGAACACAGATACTAATTTTCCTATGTGTTTAGTTTATATCATCTCCAATCTAGAAAGCTTTTCAGATTTTATACAATGGCACAGTCTAAGCACTCTTAATTGTCAAGATTTTACAATGAACAATAACAAAAATTTCTATTTTTTGATGAGAAAAAAATTCTGCCATTTCATTTTGCAACCACAAGACATGCTGGAATATGGGCAGGTTACCTCTGCTGTGATAGCGTAGCATTGCTCTTGCGTGACTCTACCAGCTGCACATTGGACTTAACTCAATCATTGCTAGGCCCAGTTCAACGAAGGGCCACAAATTATTATATGCCTGAAAGTGCTAGCTGATAAGAGAACACTTGTCACAGTGGCTTGTAGAAAACCTTATTTACAGACCCTGCTTGCTGTTGAATATCTTTGCTTTATAGTTGTTGGTTAAACTTAGCTTCTGCTATTCTCCTATCAAATTCTGCGCTTACTCACAGGTAAATTATTACTCCAGATGCAATATCAGAAGACCAAAGATTACCAGTGTTAGATAAAAATTATCACCTTTGTGGCTGGTTTCATGGTGTAGCACATTAAGCCGCCGGCATCCCAAATGGGTGCCAGTTCCTGTCTGTCTGGGCTGTTCCACTTCAGATTCTGCTCCTTTGAATGGCCTGGGAAAGCAGCTGAGGATGGCTCAAGTGATTAGACCCCTGCACCCACGGGGGAGACCTGCATAAAATTCCTGGCTCCTGACTTTGGCCTGGCCCATCCCTGGCCTTTGTTGCCATTTGGGGGTTGAATCAGAGGATGGAAAATTCTCTCTCTCTCTCCCATCCTCCTCCCTCTCTCTCCCTCTGTGTCTTACTTTAGAAGTCTTTCTAAAAATTGTAACCTTTTTGTGTTTTAACACACAACACTGGGCTTTAACTTTATTTGATCTACTCCTTTAACAATCTTAAAAAACATCTCTCACCTAGGATTGCACAATTAATAAGTGCTTTTTTCATAACACTTGAGCTGCTTATTACAAAGGTGAAAAATAACTGTCAGGAAGGAAAACTTAGGGCCTATCACAGTTAATCGCTAGGTGATTACTGTTAATGGAGTATAATCTGCAGTTTTGGATATTAGATTAGGTTCCTATGGCATATCTATTTATATTGACAGCCCTGAAAATCAATTATTTTGCCTCAATCATGATGAATATCATTCCCAGAAATATTATAGTGTGGTGAAGAAGCTTCTTTGGAGATTAACTATACAATTTCCCTTCCCATCTCAAAAAAATTTCAAGTACCACAAAGACAGACATTTTTGAAAATTTGTGATTGGGTACTGAGGCTCTTGTGTAAGATTCTAAGGCAAAAATATTTGCTTTTCCTTATCTCTTCACTACAAGTAGTGGAAGCAAAGACTGTTCCATGTGCAGATAACCAGAAAACCTGCTATAAAATCAGAAAGCAGAAATAGGGTCAGCAAAAAATTCCACTTTTTCCTGTCAAGAGCCTTCTTCTACCATTTATCAATGTGTTTCTTCTAAACAACTGTAGATACTTTGTATTGAAGCCATTTTTGTATAGTAAAATGATGTATTACAGATGGATTCCATTTATCACATTGACTCATTTATGAGCATTTGATCAGGATTCTTTTACAATCGTATTTAAATTATTGTTTTATTGTTTCCTAATGGTTTGAGAAACCTAATTTCATTACCTGTTTTGAAAGGAAAACTTGATGCTATCAGATACTTCCATATTTTGTTTTTCATTTTAATTATCATGCAAGCATTTTGTAATGTGGAAGGAACACAACATGAAATGCTATTGAGATTTTATAGGAACTACATTGAATTATATCTGAACATTGAGCATGATGGATACTTTAACAATATTAAGTTTTCTAATCTGGGAACATGGGATGCCTTTCCAATTACTTGTGCTCTACTTAGCTTATTCTATATGTTTTAGTTTACAGTGAAAAGTCTCATAATCTTGCTTAAGATTATTCCTAAGCATGTGATTCTTTTTGATGGTACTGTGTATGATACTACTTTCTTAATTTTCTTTTTAAAAGCATTTATTTTTTAGTTGAAAGATACAGTTACAGAGAGAGAGAATGAAGCTAGAGATAGATATCTAGTATAATCTACCCACTCTTAAATTTTTTAAAACTGTGATCTAACATGTGATATATCTCAGAAAGTATCCTATATGTGCTTGAGAAGAATGTGTATTTTGCTGAATTTGGGTGAAGTGTTCTATATGTTTCTATTAGGTCTATTTGGTCCCGTTTTCTGGTGCTGAATTGGGGATAGGGAACCAGCAATTCTTTCTATAGTTTTTGATGTGACTAGTTTAACACTTACCCTGGATACAGGAGATTCTGAACTACTTTTTGTATTTCTCACAAAGAGAATTTGTCTCCATCTTATTAAATATCTATACATGAAGCTAGGAGCAAATTCCACTTTCATGCTGATATCACTGCTCTATAAGTTCTTTTTTATTACTAGGTTTTTAATGTTATTTGCTTCCTGTCTCTGCTCAATATTCCTCACACATTTTGGGGGGAAATGAAGAAATATGTTTTCTCCTACAATTCCCATCACCCCAACCAACCAACTTTTCATATTGAGTTAGTATAAAGCAACAATCACTACTGCCAGGGGTAACAAAGAGCTAAATTAACATAATAACTGGCCTGATGGCTCCCTTCTCTGAGCTCCTTTTGCAATTATACAGAGTAGTGTTCAGTTTGGCACTTGTTTATGCATATTAGTTCTGTTTCTCTGCCTAGGAAAATTTGCTATAATTCAGATAATGAAATTTACTTGGGGCTGGATCATGGGGAGCTAGCAACTATGAGAAAAGTAGAAAATAGCGCTCATTGCTGCTGGCAGGCCTATTTCTCTTCCATTGCATGCCTGAACCGCATGCCTATTTCTTCCTCTCGTCTGTATGTTCACTTTGCCTTGCCTGCACATTTCAGCCTTCCAACGTGTTTCTATCTTTGTGAGTGAGTCAAGAAAGAACTGGATTCTGGAAATAAATCACATGGGTTGGTCACTTTCCCTTACGTTCCAAGGCTAAAACTGATATGGACTTATGAAATGAAAGTGTATGTGTTTAAAATGCATATGTATATATTCATATTTGTTATGCTGTCTTTTTATAGAAAACAGTGTTCACATTTCACAAAACCATTTTTGTGTCAAGGGCTAGGAAGAA